>NC_141027.1:26935000-27242500 GCF_052040795.2 Danio rerio
ATTATGGTTTTTAAAGTGTAGTTTTTTTTTAAAAGAAGTTGAAAACTAGAGTTTACTTGTTTTGACAATACATTTAAGACATGTGGCTAAGAAATAAACCACAACAGTTTTGCACATTTCTGTAGTTTTTTTTGCCCATCATAGAATCTATGTATTTACTTCTTTAAATTTATATTTGTTCAGTTTTTATATTCATTTCAGTAATAATATTGACTAATATGAAAATGTTCATATGATTTTTTTACAATACAGTTTGTAAAGTAAGAATATCTGTATTTTAGTAGATATATTATATAAGAGGCTTGCTTTGTTTACCAATTATTTGGATCTAATTGGATTTGCGTTGTAAACATTAACTAAAAGTTAAAAAGTTTTTTTTTTTTTTCATATATGAAGTTTTTATGTCTGCAGATTCTGCAAATGTCTGCAGATTCTGTCTGGCCCTAGAAATAACTTATTATGATATAGTATAACATAAAAAAAATCCTGTATAAGTTTGAAATTCCTTTTATTATGGTCTTAAAAAGGTCTTAAAAAGTCTTAAATTTGACTGTGAACTGCTTATGAACTGGCATCATGGCAAAGACAAAATAAATTAGTTATTAAAACAATTATGTTTAAAAATGTGTCAAAGTCTGTACGCCATTAAACGGCGCTTGGGGAAATATTTTTTAAATAACTAAAAGGAAAATTTTGCTTTCAACTGTGTCTCAGGATTCAGGCGACTGTATAGAAGTCTCGTTATCAATTCTTTTTTTCAACAGAAGGCAAATTTCCCGACATCAGCAGGATTATCCACATTGCCCTATTCCTCAGCCTCTTTCTTTTTTCCTTCCAGGTCTGAGTGCATAAACAAGTTCGCCTCTGTGTTCGGCACCATGCCTCTGAAGGTTGTCGAGCACCGTGCTGATCCTGTACTCTACAAAGACGACTTCCCAGAGAAACTCAAAAGTTTCCCCAACATTGGCAGTCTGTGACACTACCACAGCGACTCTTTCCCACCACTTATTTTTTTTCTCTCAGACAGGCTACGGGCACTCCGGGATTTCTCTTTATGTTCCTTATCTGACCTAATGACTCTGGAGGAGTGTTGTTCCACTGTTTTGTGATGGGAACTCACACACTGTATAACTTATTATGTTTTCACTCTTGAGGACAGTTGCTGAAACAACAGTTGCGACGCATCAAAGCAGTGGATGATTTCTATGAGGACTGGTCACAAGCCGAAACCTTCCTTGTGGCTGACGCCTGTGTATCTGTGTGAGAAAAGTGAACACTCTGAGGTGTATCACAATCCACTGGTAAACAGTGGAGACTATGTATTAATGTAATTTTACATTTAACTTTTTTATTTTAAAGATATGCATCATGCTGAACAAATTGTAGCATAACTTGAACTGAATATCTGGGATGTCGGAATTAGTTTGTACATGAGATATTGTTTTGCACAGTCACTGATTTTAATATTACACTTTGAGTGCTATCAGTTTGACATTTCATTTTATATTCAGTTGCTGACTTTTTGAATGTTGCTGGAGAAAAGAAAAAGTATTTTATATAAATGTTCGCTATTATGTCTTTCCTTTGTTAAAGCATATTTGCGTATTAATAGATATTAAAATACACTATTTGCAGAATTATATGCTGTACAGCTGATACGGTTATATACCGCAAGATTTCAAAGATTATTAGTCTCATTTCGGTTTCTCAGTTTCCTCCTTTGATTTGTTTTTTGTTTGTTTGTTTTTTTATAGTAAGATGTATTATATGTAATAAACAGTGAGTGTGTAACACTAAATTATTCTAAGTATGAATGTGTATATTGTTTAAATACTTTTTAAATTGACTTTTTAATACCTTTGCTTAGTTTGCAGCATCTCACAATGTGAGTATTGCATTTTTAAGACTATTACTAAGATTCTATTGCTTAAAAGTATCCTTAGTTTGGTTTCAACAAGTGACTCTTCTCCTGGGTGATACAAGCAATCATCCTTTTCTATAATCTAAAAAAGTAATAGAATTAAATATGCACACTGGAATTTGATTGGTGAGAGATATTATAAAGTTTTCATGTGTCTATGTCACTTCCGAGTGTTGAAGTTCTCATGCTCATCCCTAACTCGAAGGTATGTTGACTTAGCGTAGTTTGGATGAATTGTCTTCTTTTTTTCCCCAGCTGCCTCTGTTGTCTGGGCCCAGAAGCAGATGTCTGAGCTCTTTTGAGTGATTTAGGTTCGGGAGCCTGCGCGTCTGAGATAAATTCATTTCATCTCCATGGGGAGTGAACTTGTGAAGAGAAATCTATTTCTGTTCTGACTCTTCCTGCGTGAAGAGAGTGAAAATCTGGTAAGGAAGTTTCAGCAACATGTTAAGTATTGGAAATGTCACTGAATAACCAATCGCACACAGAGAGTCAGATTATCTGCAGCTTGTGTTTTATACAGACTAGGAGCTGTTATAGAAGTACAGCAATCAATAATACAGAATGTATAAGAAATGGAGCACTAATCTTTGAGCTGAACATGACATTTAGGTATTCTGTAAAGGCAAAATCAATCACGTTTTAGATTTTACCTTTTTATATAAAGCACAAGCTGCATTCAGTTTAATTTTTAATGGATTGCAAATTATAAAAATGTAGCTACTAAAATAATGCACAGGAATGTTTAGTATGATTAGTTTTTTTATTATTCATCTGGATTTAAACAAACAAAAATGAGCACACAGAAAATGTCATGAATGAAATTAAATGAAACATCTATAGTAGAATACCCAGCACCTGTATTTAGCTATTAACTTTAGATTTTTGTAACCCATTAACGGGAAATCCTAGTTAAAAGCACAATCTTTAGCCAATTGGAACTTTACGTTTTCAGTATATCTTTATTATAAGTTACATCAGACTCTGAGAACATTTTCTGTCATTTTTAAAGAAATGTTGCTGCTTTTTTATTGTCTTTGGAGCAAGTAAAACAAATAATACAGTTTGTTTTACAGAGGTTAAACAAATCTGAAAAAAGCAAACTCGCAACATTTACCAGCCCTCTGTACTTTACCAACATGTTCTCAGAGTTCTTGATAGCCAAATGAGTGCATACATTTTATAGTGATATTCCACTCAAATCCGATGTTCTCAAAGCAATTCAAACAATAAAATTGTAAGTGCAATAACTTACGGTTGTAAATCACACAATATATATATATATAGAACATAAACAAGCTTGAAAGTAAATAATTATTTAAAACGATTCAAAAGCCGTATGTTTAGCTTAAAGCCATCACAACTATTTTAGGTTCATTTACATACCCACAAATCCAAAACCTATCGCATTTTAACCCCAGACCCACAACAAAAGCAACAAAATACAACAAAAGCAAGAACCCTCAGTCACACATAAAATAATATATTTCTAATAAGGATATTTTTTACAAAAGAACGGCTCCAAGAGTTTTTTTTTTTATGCAAGAAAGGAATCCAAAGAAAACCGTACACATGCAACCACACGCAAAACAAAGCATTATATTATTGTAGTACTTGGATATGCCTTCTTCAGTAGTATACGTTTTGAGAGATGGAACAGAAACGCAAGCATCTCTGTAACTCGTAGGCATCTTCAAGGTACCGTTTTGGCAAATGCCATATTTTTATGGTACTTTACAATCCTGAACTATTCAATGACTATTTTACATTTATTTACCTTTGAACAAAATACATGAGATTTAAAAGCAAATGTGATGACTTGGGTGATATGCAGATTAGCTCATTTAATGGTATGTAAATGTGCTGGTTCTACACAAACTAATAATAGTGTTGACCTAAAATTCGCTGATGCCCCTGATGGCTCCACTATAGTTATAGATAGGCAAACAGAGAGTCCAGGCTGCTCTGTTCTGTCACAGAATCCCTCTCCACAGATGTCTCAGTGTTAATTAAAAAGACTGCCAGAGAGCACGAGTGTGCAGTGACTCGGAGTCGCTGAGGACTGATGCTTTGGCTGGGTCGTCGCTGTTCAGCAAGGGGCTTTGAAAGAAGAGCCATGACAGCTGAAGGGAAGCATGAGCAAGGCATGTTTGTTTTGCATTTACTTCACACACAGCTGTGTGGATTGTCCTTTCCCAGAACACCGGAACACTTTAGTCGCTTCACCCTCTCACTAACCTCTTAAAGACCAAATCTATGCACTGGCAGAACTTCTCATGGTGGTCAATGAGGGCTGAAGGTTGAACTGTCACTCTGGTGGATGTGAATCTGCTGGTCGGGCCTACTTTAGTAACAATTGGTAGTTTTAAGGCTTAAGGAATGGTAAGTTTACCGTAAGAGTTACATGTTTACCATTTTAGGCACAGGTGTCAAATGCAGTTTTCGGGGAGCTGCCGCTCTGCACAGTTTAGATTCAACCCTAATTAAAGACTTCTAATCAAACTGAGTCCTTTAGGCTTGTTTGAAACCTACAGGTAAGTGTGTTGGAGTAGTGTTGGAACTTGACACCTGTGATTTAAGGAATGGTAAGTTTATTGCCATCCTCACCAATGCACATTAAGGTCCATTTTGACCACTATTTTTAATGCTTTAGCTTTTTCAACTAGGATGGATTGGATTCTGATGTCAGTATTTATTCAGTGTATCAGCTGGAGATAATTTGAAAGTGATGCCTTTGTTTCTATTTTTAAAATTAGATTGATTTGTATTATCATTGTAGATCCTTGGTCTGAAAGAGCATAAGAGCATAAGAGCATTAATGGAAATCCCATTAACATTATCGCAGATTTTTTTTTTTTCAGGAAGTGCATTTTGTGAGTTGAGGGATGAGATTCTCAGTCATGTGATTCAGTGAAGACTTCTGCAAAAATAATGAAGCATGGCTCAAACTTCAGGTAGCCTCTATACTTTGGATATCGTATAACCTCACCATTAAGTGTAAGACTCTAACGTGTTTCAATTAGTCCATTATGTATTTACAATATGTAATAGAATTCCAGTTTTCTGTCATTCTTAAAACAAACTCGATATGAAACATGATTCCATGTTGTGACCCCCCTAATCCAGGTAAGTCACTGCTCTGGTATTATAATAAAAAAGTTGTGTGTATATGTACATATCTCCGGGGATCCAGATACATTGCATAGCAGAAGGAAGGAAAGGAAATGTGGTTCTCATTTACAAATTAGAAATGGCTTCTCCAAGGGGCAGAACGTATCAAATTCGGCTGCAGATTTCAAACAGCTTTGTTTTACCTGATTTGAATCTGACTCTGGTAAAATCAGAAAGCTTGTACTACCTTGAAATGGGGCTTTCTATTTCTGTCACCTTAGTGGATGGCAAAGTCAGTGATTACATGCCAGAGCTCAGTATTGCTTCCAATCAGAATGGTGGTGGATGAGGCACAGATCGGCAAGTTGATAGTTATATTTAAGATGGCAAAATGAGAAGTACTGCCAATAAATGAATGAATCATGGCTCAAATTTCAGGCAGCCCCAACACTGTACATTTTACACACCCTGGACGTAGAGATTGGGGCCAGGGTAGCTACAGAACAAACAATTGCTGAAAAGATGCAAAGATATTGCAATCTAAACAAATTCCTCAACTCGTTTTGAATCCTTTACACATTGTAGATTGTAGTTTATTGTGATGTTTGACTTTCAAATTAACAGCTGCTATGATGGATCTGTATCTTGCCAAAAGGCTTTAGAGCAACTCTTTCTTGCAGTAAAATTGAAAGAGAAATTATAAGTGATGGATTGCGTTCTCGACCGAAAATCCCACTCTTAATCTTTTGGTCATTAATTATGTAATTTTCTGTTTGTACTGTGTTAAGGCACTTGGTAGACTGCTTGTACCACGGATACAATACGTTAAGGAACCAGGAAGCCTTCTTTAGATGTCTAGTTAGCTGTTTGGAAATAGGCTACAATGAGATTGTGAGAAACTCTGTATTGTGAATCTTGTTGAATTGGCATGTATGGAAAAAGGAATCTGTGACAGAACAAGAATTAACAAGTTTTGATATTGCTGAGCCCAAAGCCAGATGCTCTTAGATAAATTCATGTGTGTTTACAAATGGGACACTGGTGGCGGATAAGTGCAGTGTGTTTTTTTTTTCATACTTGTGTAATTCTTTTATGCATTCAAATGTCAAGTTTCTGTCTTCTTTCTTGTATTTCTTTCTTGTTTTAAAGCCAGAACATTCTCCGTTTTATGATCTCTGATTTACCCTTGTCTCTCTAGATTTCAGATCGAAATAAATCTCATGGTTTTTTCTATTACCCTTCATTGTCTTTATCAATCCACACACTCCTCGTTCGCAGGTCATGCGTTGGTGGCTAACTGATGTTCACATTTGCTCCTCCTCTTATTTGTTGAGGGACTTCAGAGATAACGTCCTGATGTTGGGGGAGTCATGTAGCCCAAGAGATGGCTGCACTGTGTTCTTTAGCTTTCATTCGCAGTGCTGCAATGCTGGAGGATTTCCGATCGGGGTCCATGTTTAAGTCGTACCCATTAATGCCAGTGCCCATGCCTGGACTCCCAAACAAGCTGCCCATATGTGTCTGTCCCATGTGGCTTCCAGGACTGGGCACACCCAAGAAGTCAGACACTCCGCTAGCAGCATGTGGATGAGGTGGCATACAGGAAGTGACCGAGTCACATGGTACGACGCAGCCAGGCACTGGAGACGCTGCACTGCTGCCGCCTATCCAAGAAGGGTTCTGAATCTGCAACAAAGGCCAATGCAGAAGGTTAAGGTACAGTGTGTTTATGTTCTGCAATTTCAGCAACAATAACATGAAAGTAACTTATGTTCATGAGAGCATTTATCAAATCCGACTTGGCTTGTTTTGAAATATTGCATTGGCGAAGGTGCAGAATCCTCAGTGGTACTCGACCTGGAGATTTATCAGGAGCTGTGAGGCATTCATCTGGTCCCGTACTGAGTGGGAGCTGCCTGCCTTGTGCAGAGGAGGAATGCCTCTGTCTCTGTACGCTCCTTCAACACCCAGAGTAACCTCCTCTGCTGAGCGGAGAGTGAATTGATAGGCCTGTGTTCTGCTCTGGGCCTGGGGAGGTGGGGGTCTGAGGGAGGGCTGTGGAGGGAGATGAAAGCCCTCTCAGGGAGATGCCCCAGATGTGAGCAAAGCAGCATTCCACAGCTGCAGGCGCGCTCCCCAAAGAGCCACCCCTGCCCTTCGACCCGGCCACATATTCATAATAAATCCAGGAGATTCTTTGGCTCTCCTGTGAAGGCGTGTCGTCTTCGGCCACAGCCCTCGTCTGACCTGACCTCCATATTGTGCTTCTTTAGGTCCCGAAATTGTCAGTGATACTCTAATCTATTTGTCGATTGTTAGAAATTCTCAAATAATAGGAAACTCAGACGACTCAAATGTTGTCAGAACTGATAGCATGTTTACCCTCTAGATGACCTGAGTTCAAGTCCCAAAAATGCCCCAAATATTTCTTTATAAAACAGAATGGCTCAAATTTTGATCCCCCATGTTCATGTTTGAAATGGTAAATAGTTCTTTAGTACTATCTAAAAAAAATTCTAGCCTCCAGTGTTTATGATCAGTTATTTCACTTGGCATTTCAAGAGTTCACACATAGATATTTCTTGACACTATTAGCAGGTTTGGCATGCTGTCATGGGAAAGAACCCTGAGCTCGGAGATAATTGAGCCCATGCCTCCGGCCTGGTCAATAAGCATATAAGGGTGACCAAGATCAGATAGGTCTCTAGAGCTCCCCCTGGTAAAGGGAGGAAACAGGGGAGATGGGGTGGAAGGGGGGATTCTTCCAAAACGAAGAAAAGTTGGTAGGGTGAAATCGGTCTATTTATTGTAGGCTTGAATCAATCTGATTGGATTATTGCTGATTACAGATGAGAGGCCAGCCGTGATCAATCATATCACATGCTCTTCTCAAATTTTTTTTTTGTAAAAATTAACTTAAAAGAACATATTCTTTGCCATTAAATGGAATGGAATGGATTGTGTGTATTTATATAGCGCATTTATTGTGTATGGCTAAACACCCAAAGCGCTTTACAATCATTAAGGGGGGTCTCTCAACACCAGCACTGGATGATGCGACAGCCGCCACAGGACAACAGCGCCAGTGCGCTCACCACACACCAGCTATATCGATGGATGGGAATGATTCGGAGGCCATGATGGGTACAGGCAGATGGAGAAAATTTAGCCAGGACACGGATTACACCCCAACTCTTTTGAGAAGTGCAATGGGATTTTTAATGAGAGTCACAGAGAATCAGGACCTCGTTTTAACATCTCATCCAAAAGACCAATCTACACACTGAAGCCTGAGAATAATGAATTAAAAATTTCAGATGGCACTTAAAGGTTTTAAGATTCATTAAGGTAGACTGTGTTTTTTATAAAGCCAATGAAAATCAGTTACAAAACCTATTTTTTTACATGTGTAATTATAAAATAGAGATTTTCTACACTGAAATCCACTACTTCAGTGGTGCTGGAATATTAAACAATTATTGGAACTATTTAATATGTACCAATTTCTCTTACATTTATTTTTTATTATTATTACTTTTTTTTTTTTACAATTTGCAACTTTTATCAGCATTAATTGTTCTTAATATTCATCACTGATATTTCTTTGACTTTCAGTGCCATTGCTAAAGTGAAGACAGCACTATACCTGAGCGTAGTTCTCAGGCCGAGTGAGAAGTGGAAGTTCATAGGCTGTGGAGAAATGTGTCCGGACCTGTTGCATCTGTCCGAAACGCTCTCTCTTCCGCCACTTGGCTCTGCGGTTTTGGAACCACACCTGCAAGTAAGACATTAACTCTTAATCATGAGGCTATCGCATTAGCAAATGATTAAATGACTTCATGCTAGAAGGCCACTTGTGGCATTACATCATAGACAGGAAATGTTTTCTTAGTGAAGATTTATTGATGGAGTAATAAACATCCAATATCAGCATCATATTTTTACTTTGTATGTGATCACATTGTCTAGCTCATTTGGTATCATGTTGCAAATTTTTTGGGGTGAGAGAGTCTGTCCCTTCAGTTGTAAGTCTAGAGCTCATGTAGGAAGCCCCTAGTCTGTATTATTTTTCAGCATCTTTTCCTGGAAACTGTTCAGTGAGACCTGGCCGTTGTTTGATGTTGTGGGAGCTGACAGATTGTGATGGCCTCCTCTGAGTTTCTTTTCTATCAGAGCCATCAGCAGCAGCAGGGGGCAGGGAGGGGAAAGCAGGAACCCGCCGGGGCCAGAGGCCTCAGAGAACCATGTCACTCCTCTTCCACCACCATTACAGACTCTCTTTGATGAATTAGGAGATTTTTAGTGAAAATGAAAATTCATTTGCTCACTCTGATGTCATTCTCGACCGGGGTGTGTTTCCCAAAACCATCTTTAGCCAAATAAGGATGTCATTACAAGCATAGTTTGTTGATTTGGCATTACCCAAATCCATTGTTCCAACGAACATTCGCAAACTGATTCGCAAACTTGTATGCTTGCAACTATACCTCTGGAGCTGTAGTTAGAAACATAGTTCCTGGCGGTGTTCTATTCCCAGTTGTCCCCCCTATGTCCTGTTCGTTTAGAACATTCTAACATTCAAACCTGGAATTATTAAAAATAAAAAAGACATTAAAGTAATCTCTTTTAGGTGTAACTTGCTTTCAAAGTATTTTTACAGTTCAGTTTAAGTGATCTTCATGTTTACAACTGCGCTCCCTTTGCAGTGCACTTTAAAAACATTGATGTAATTTTGAACACAATTGTGGCTTATGATTATTGATATTATTGATATATCATACCATTTCATGATATTAAAGTAGGATTTTCTTAATAAATAGCCTCATTATTCATTATTCAGTTGCAGCTCATCCAGAACGCTGCAGCCAGAATTCTGACCAGAACCAGAAAATCAGAGCACATCACAGCTGTCCTCAAGTCTCTACACTGGCTCCCAGTTACATTCAGAATAGATTTTAAAGTATTATTACTGGTCTATAAATCACTAAATGGCCTAGGACCTCAGTACATTACAGATATGCTCACTGAATTCAAACCCAACAGACCACTCAGATCTTTCGGATCATACAAACTAGAAGTTCCAAGAGTTCAGTCAAAGCAGGGTGAATCAGCTTTCAGCCACTATGCCCCCCGCTGCTGGAGTCAGCTTCCAGAAATGATCAGATGTGCTCCAACATTAGGCACATTCAAATCAAGACTAAAAACACATCTGTTTAGCTGTGCCTTTACTGAATGAGCACTGTGCTGCGTCCGAAAGATTGCACTATCATGTTTTTCTCTTCTTCTTCATTCTTTTATATCACATTTTACCTGTTTTTATGTTTTTTAATCAGTTTTATTATTTGTTTTTATTTATTATTTTTACTTGTTTCTTTTATTCTTGGTTATGTAAAGCACTTTGAATTGCCACTGTGTACGAAATGTGCTATATAAATAAACTTGCCTTGCCTTATTTATATGATATTAGAATGTGTTAGCTTTTATAAGTGATTTTATGTTTAAGAATAGAATATGTACTGTTCTCAATAATATTTGTGCCATTTATATATTTCAATTCATACAAAAAACAAGTGCATGTTTTTACCAAAACAAATATGGTAAAAATGTAAAAAAATATAATTTGCACAACGAAATTATGGGGTTCTTCTATAAAGAAGAACAGAGAAACTACGGATTTTGGGAAAAACTCGTCACTACATTGTTCTTTTCCCAAATGATGCATCGTACAATGATAGTTCAGCTACGAGTTTTGTCGTTGTTTGGGAAACGCACCCCTGTATGATTTTCTGTTTTGGTGCTGAACTCATATGAATACATATTAATAATGCAATGAAAGGCACTGGGTTGCAATGTTGATTTGGTCCGCAAAAAGAGTTTGAACATCTTTCAAAATTTTTGAGAGGGGTCTGGTGCAGTGCAATCTGAGCTGCATCCAATGCTTTTTAATGCGCTCACCTAACCCCGCCCCTAACCCTATCCGTCACAGTGACATTACTTACTCCACTGCTTGCATTGTGTCTGACATTGCATCGCTGAGTAATGCCATCTCAGCTTGCATCATAAAGGCTGCATCCAGATACTATTAAAATATTTCAAACTCACAAGTTTAAATGACATGAGAATAAATATTATATTACATAATTATTTTTTTTGGATGACCTATCCCTTTAATAAATAGTCTGAATTGGATTGTATCTGCATTTGCATTTTTTCTATTTTCTGGTTTTTCATAGTAAAACAATGCATTGTTTCCCTGAATAGATGGCTGTTATTTAAAGACCTGAGAATTAGAGAACAAATTACACAAAGTGATTTCTCATGGCTTGCAGTCTGAAGAGTTGCCAAAATTCCATTCTTTTAATCCTGGCTCTTCTCTGTTTAGAACTATCTGTTTATTGATTTGTGGAGTGGAAAGTTCTTTTTTTTTTTCTAGTGGAGACTTTCTTTTGTCTTGCAATCTCAATTCGTCACGGAGCTTGAACTTGCATCTTGGGATGGCTCTTTGGTCAATCAGTTTGTGGCTTTTGCATTCATTGCCAGCAAGACGTCAGCCTATCTCTCAGTGTAACCTGATAACACCTCAGCTCTGCTCGCACATAATGCACCGGTGGACATCAACATCCTTTTGGCTCCACATCATATGTTTGTAGAGCTTAACTAACTGCCTGGAGTAAAAAAGGGAACATTTGCTTTCTGAATTGCGCTTTTTTCCCAGTGATTATTACTCTTGGTGGCTTTCCACTAGCATCCCTGTGTAATGAAGCAATGATGTTGATACAGATGCCGTCTATTTAATATGCATTGAATGCTCTAGGATTTTTTTATTGCTGTTTTTATATCTACCTTTTTCTCAGACTGTCTTCCTCTCATAAATCTATGCGTGGAAGATGAGAGAATGAGAATAAAGTTCAAAATGGAGTTTGTTTTCATTTTGTGTTTAATTTCCTGACTCTTAAGCCCCTGGATTTTCATATCTGACTCTCCAACCCGGTAGACTCTTGTAGACGAGTGGGGGAAATTCTCTTGCTACTTTCTGATGATCCAATGCTGAGTTGTGTTGTGTATGCATGAACCAAATGTTCACTTTTGAACCTGATTGACGAGAAAAGAGACAAAAGAGGCTCACTTTATGGTATCTAAATCCTGTTTTTTTCCTTTTATTGGTTTCTTCTGATTCATCACAAGACTGCCAGTATTAACAAGTTGACTAATTTTAAGCAGCACCTGTATGAAACATATTAGAAAAGTTATTTTTAAATCTTTTGAATGTTGTTCATGCACACAAGTAACACCGTAATTGGTAAAGATGTTGACAGCTAAAACAGCTTGGAGGCTTATTATGGAGCTTTATTTATGTTCCAGCACCAGGGGAGAGAGAACAGAAACACTGAGCTAAACCTGGTGGAAAAAAAGGGGAAAAAGAAACTTTGAAGTCCAGAGTAGCTTTGAGGATTGATGGTCTGCCTCTGCTGTCACTCAATCTCACCTCTTCTACTTCAAAATCATTTAGCGTTTTTCTTTTCTTCTGGATACATTTATGTTTTTACGTAATTAAAGAGTCAGTTGTTTTATGCTTTTGTGGTGTCCTGATCATTGATAGTCTTTTTAAAAATGTTGGCATAACTTTATGATTTCAGATACTAATATAATATGTGGTAAACGTTCTATTCAGAGTCTGAAAAATAAGACGGATTACTACTTAAATAGGTGGCACAGTGGGTAGCACTGTCGCCTCACAGCAAGAAGGTTGCTGGTTTGAGCCTTGGCTGGGTCAGTTGGCATTTCTGTGTGGAGTTTGCATGCTCTCCCTGTGTTCGCATGGGTTTCCTCCAGGTGCTCCGGTTTTCCCCACAAGTCCAAAGACATGCGTTACAGGTGAATTGGGCAAGCTAAATTGTCCATAGTGTATGTTTTTGAATGAAAGTGTATGAGTGCTTTCCAGTGATGGGTTGCAGCTGGAAGGGCATCTGCTGCGTAAAACATATGCTGGATAAGTTGGAGATTCATTCCACTGTGGCAACCCCTAAACAATAAAGGGACTAAACCAAAAAGAAAATGAATGAATGAATGAACTACTTAATTAACTGCTAGTTAGTCTTAGTCATTAGACGATTTAACAAAGTCATTAGACGATCTTGATTGCTACTGCCCCGAGTTGTGTCCAAACCAAGGTTAGTACAGTTAACGAAAATAAAAAATAGAATTGAAAATCGTTTTTGTAAACTGAAAAAAAAAAACTAGAACTTACTGAAACTGTATTGTGTACACACAAAACTAACTGAAACTAACTAAAATTATAACTAAAATGTTCTTCGTTTTTGTCTGTGTAAATGTATTTATTACATAAGCCTACTGTAAGCCTTTTAGAAGTAAATCTATTTATTTCATGCTGCCAGGTGTTTGACTGGTACAGCACCTCAGAGTCTGTAATCCTGGTGCCATTGGCCAGATCAAGCCAGTTCCCCTCCTTAGAATTATCATGTTTCTAATCTAATTATTTAAATTTGAGGATGGGTAAATGGTAGTGGTAGATGGGTAGTGTTCTTGTGTCAAAAAAATGTAGCCTATCTTTAGTTGAGTTTTTCATTCATTCATTTTCTTTTAGGCTTAGTCCCTTTATTAATCCAGGGTCGCCACAGTGGTTAAGTTTTTATTATGCAATATTTATTCTGATGATTTTGAATCTTGCACCTTACAAACATCCTAATTTACTCAAAAACAACAAATAAAAACGGAAACTAAATTAATAGACCCTTTTCAAGTTTCCAGGTTTCTCAGTAGCATCATAGCTGGGTAAACTTAGAGCGCAATGAGTGGGAGAGTACTCTATTTGCTGAAATATTAAACGAAAAACTTCACAATGATGTTATCAAGACTTTCAGAAAAAAACGTGAGACTGATGACGGCACCCAGAGAGAATAATGTCAAATTTACTCTCACCCCCATAGACGCTGCATTTAAAACGACTTGCATAATCAGTAATTCGTTTTTTGTAATTTGTTGCAAATATTATACACTACATTCATTAATGCATATAAATGTTCATACATTTAAAAAAAAATCTAAATATTAAAAACTTTCAAGGGTTTAAGACTATGATGACTGTTAAACGTGTCATAACAGTCTCGTGAAAAGGGTCCATAAAAAACTAAGCTAATACTAAGCAGTTTAAAAAAAAAAATAGAAATGAATAAAAGCTAGTAAATCTACCTCTAAAAACGAATTAAAATGAACTTGTATGGTTTAAAAACAAAGTCAACACAAAATGAAAACTAAACCTAATGAAAAATCTAAAACTATTCTAACCTTGGTCCAAAAATAAATTTATTAAGATTATCAGATCATTTAAACGAACTAAAATTATGCTAAAATGAAACTGAAACTAACTAAACTTATAACAAAAATGTTCTTTGTTTTCATCTTTGTAAATGTATTTATTACATAAGCCTACTGTAAGCCTTTTAGAAGTAAATCTATTTATTTTGCGCTGCCAGGTGTTTAACTGGTACAGCACCTCAGTGTCTGTAATCCTGATGCCATTGGCCAGATCAAGCCAGTTCTCCTCCATGCAGCAAAGAGCTTGGAATTATTATGTGTCTACTGTAATTATTTGAGTTTGAGTCATTAAAACGAATAAAAACTAAATTAAAACTAAGCAATTTAACAAAAATAGAAACCAATGAAAACTACTAAATCTACCTCTTAAAACAAATTAAATCTTAAATCTTAAAAATTTGAAAACAAAAAGCCAAAACGAAATAAAAACCAAAACTAATGTAAAATCCAAAACTATTATAACCTTGGTTCCAACATAGATATTTTAAGATCAAATCATTTGACGAGTAGGAAAAAATTTCTAGACAGTGTAATTTACTTGCCTAAATAGTTAAGTCTGTTTGCAAATATATTGTTCTCATAGATTTCTTAATCTATCCTTGTTGTTATTTGGGCTTCTTTTACTTTATTAAGACAGGAGAGAAAAGAAGCTACTGGAAAAAGAAGGGGGTGGATTCAGCAAATTACTCAAGCCATACTTTAACTTCAATTGCCTGCACAAATGCATCACTCCACAATGTTGGAGCACATCCAACTAAGCTTTCTTTTTACCAAAACTGATAATTAATTTTCATTTTACATGCAATACATATTGCTATCTTTAGACTAGTTCATTGTGCTTCCACGCAAAGCAAAATTACAAAAACGTTTGACGGTGTTCATTATCATCAAAACCAGCCATTGTGGTTCTTTACCCATCATTCTAGAGTCGTGTACTTGGATGTAGGTCATAAGTAAACCCTCGCCATGTAAAGGAGCTTTAGGCCAGGTTTTCTCACCTACCCTTGAGAGCAGGGAGGGACACATTCTTTCCTGAGTGGGACATTAATGAAAGACAAACAGTGTAAATCCAGGGCTTCTAAGTAAAGCGCACATTTGGGGTCGGGTAAAGGGATCTCCCGGTCTGTCTGTCGGTGCAGGAATGCAGCAGTCGTGTTGGAGGGATTATATGCAAATGTAGGGGTGCCGGTCACAAAAAAGGTTCTGGTTTTCCAGACATAGCCTAAGTTTAAAACAGCTAGACTCTTGAGTAGAGGATTAAAAAAATAATAATAATTCTGCACATATTTAATCTGAAAGCTTTTTTTTTTACTTTTATGATCTGTTGTGATAAGTCTGACAGCTATTTTAACTTCAAATGAACTGAAATGTTCTGATGTTTATGCAATCTCACAGTTAGGCGGTGTGAAATGGAAGTTACTGAGACTTTTAGTTCGGTATGTTTTCGTGCATCTAACTGAAACTGAATCTTGAGTAGGGGAAGGGTGGGCTTAAGAATATTTTGGTTGAAGCTGCCAACTGATATCAACATAGAAGACCTGCTACTCCAAACACGGAAGCAATTGGTCAGACTTTGATGAAAGATTATCAAAACAAACATTTCTTGTAAATAAACTAGCTTGAATAGATTCATTGTTCACCTTTAGTCTAACAATGTGTGCTAGCAAAATAAACATTGCAAATTTTGATTTCACACAGACGTATTCAAAACATGGTATTGAAATGTCGAGCTTTTTACCTGTACTCTGGCTTCTGTCAGGTCAGTTCTCAGTGCGAGTTGTTCCCGGGCGTAGACATCAGGATAGTGTGTTTTCTGAAAGACCTTCTCCAGCTCCTCCAGCTGATAGCTTGTAAAGGTGGTACGGTTGCGTCTTTTCTTGCCCTTGTTGCTCTCTCCTTCGGTTTTGTCCAGTGGAGAGGCCAGTTCTGAGGTTGCCTGCTGCGGGCTCTTCACTCCTGAATCCTTTACGCTGAGGTAGCTGCCATCCATCCCTGCTGGATCACTGTTTTGGGGCAACTCGGAATCTGTCAACCCTGTGCTGTCTTTACCTGCAGACACAAGAAGAGGCAGAGATTGTCAATTACTTGAAAATGGAGGATTATGAAAATAATTGCACGTGGCACGGTGGTGCCTATCTCAAGCTACTTAAGCCAACATTTTATTTTTAGTATTAATTTATTGATTTTATTGCTTCTGATGATTTCTAAGCATCAAAGCAGTAAAGGTATAAGAAGTAAAGTGAGTTATGCCGTGGTTTAACTTTTAATTTGCCTCACCACCTCATTTGAGGAGAGGGAGAATGATGGGGAGGTGGTTAGAGTGAATATATTTGACAAAGATAGTCGTTTTTAATTGAATATAACCTTTTTGTTTGTAAATGAATCAGATTTTTAAAAAATGTAAATACTGTCACGCAACTGATAAAAAGGGCAATGCACAGGACATCAGCGAGCAAATCAGGGCAAATGCAGGTGGCAGCTTAGTGTATTCAGCATTGAACTCCATTGTGTCATTGATGGCATTGTTTATGACCAACCTTCGATTGGTCTCATGCAATTACATGTTCACAAAGCTTGAACTTTGCAATGCAGCAAACTGCGAAACTTGCAGCATGAGCTTGCGTTTCCAATTTGCCATATTTGCATGCTTATGAATGGAAGTCTAAGGGGCCGATCACACCGAAAGCGGTGCGTTTTTTAAATGTCGCTTGGCAACGACTAAATCAGCTGGGTATTGTTCGAGAGTGTTGCTGTTGAAAATTTTAATAACTAATAATATTGTAATATTCATAATTTGTCAACTCATACAGCCCTGGATAACCCAAAAAAGGCAACCTCAAGTCTCTGCTTCATCTTCGAAAATCTCCATTGTTGTCTTGACCACACAAACACTGCAGGCACCTCAACGGAAACTCCACCTCTGCTTTCCTTTGATTGGAGAATAAAAAAGAGGAGAGTGATGTATTGCGCTTCTTTCTCTCAGAGTTGACTTTTTTTTCAATTGAGAGCACACAGCCCGCAAGGGTAAAAACGCAAGGCCCAGCAGGCGGTAAAAACGTGAAGCGAGAAGGGCGCATAAGCAGCGCGCAAAACGCTCTCGGCCAGTAGTAAACCATTTAAAAGAGGCACCTCTCAACGCATAAACCGCATTCGGTGTGATCGGCCCCTAAAAGTGCAGTGTGAACGTGGCTTTATTGTTAAACAGTAAAAGTGGATTCTTGTACGATTAGAAAGGGTCTATTTCACTTATTTTCCTGAGCATTTTTTTAAATCATGATTTGCAACAAAATAATTTACAAGTGTGTAATTCAGTATAGCAATATTTTATGTACACAAAACAATTCAAGCACATTTACAGCAAAAATTATTCAAATTAATAAAATAGTATTTAATGAATGAGCCATTTATTTAGCATATACTGATGATGACATCTAGACTACCTTCAAACTATAAGGATTTACCAATCTATCAGCAAATAAATCTTTTTTAAAAATCTGCATAATCTCTTGACATGGTTTACAACAACTCTAGATTTTTTATTTTTAAATAGGTGTCTGTTGAAATGAATGAAATTGGAACATTTTCACCAATTATTTAAATAATTAAAAAATCTAAAATTCCAGTTTTAATATATTTTCACATTGATTTTTTGCAATTAAAATATGTAGTTAACTATATACAAAAAAATTACAGGATGTAAATAAAATATGCAATTACAATATACAATACACAATTCCTTCATCATTTATTGATCTAATGTTACTTTAATAACATACTATGTTTGTTCATAATACTTGAAGATTAGGTAACGATTAAAGATCAAGCATCTAAATTGCAAAACAAATAAAAGCTACATTAATAAATACTGTATAATTGTTATTTATTGTAAAGTAACCTTTTTTTCCCGATTACCCAGTAGTGGAAGAAGTACTGAAAAATCATAATCAAAAGTACCATTACTTACCCAAAAATGTAGTTCAAGTAGAGTAAAAGTATGTTTATAAAAAGTTGCCCTTTTAAAAGTACTCAAGAGTAGTGAGTATTACATCGTGAAAGGTTGAAATGTTTTCATGCAATTTGTGCTTGTTTGCGAAAACGTAAAATTCTGTAGTGCATTTAGCTCTTGTTTAATATTTGGTATTTCAGTCATCAGTAGGCATCCTTCCTCTTCTCATCATTGACAAGCAGTCTAAACCATCTCTGGGTCATTGCGTGCAAAGATTTGAGATATCTTCTTGGACAGTGTTAATGCTTATAAATGGTTTGCTGCATTTATAAAGTGTCCATGTCTTGAGGTTGCTCAATATGATGTGATTTATTTCTGTATGTGATTTAGATTAGACGGGAATCACAGGACTGATTTTTATACTCGGCCCTATAAACAATAAAAAATCAGTCGCGACTACAGGTTGAAGAAAAGTGGTGCAGTACCCAAACAGCAGTAAATATTTACTCAAGGGGAAAGTAAAAGAACACATTTATAAAACTACGTGAATTGCAGTTTCTGAGAAAAACTACTCATTTCATTTCATTTTCTTGTCGGCTTAGTCCCTTTATTTATCCAGGGTCGCCACAGCGGAATGAACCGCCAACTTATCCAGCAAGTTTTTTATGCAGCGGATGCCCTTCCAGCCGCCACCCATCTCTGGGAAACATCCACACACACTTTCACTCATACACTACGGACAATTTAGCCTACCCAATTCACCTGTACTGCATGGACTGTGGGGGAAACCTGAGCACCCGGAGGAAACCCACGCGAAAGCAGGGAGAACATGCAAACTCCACACAGAAAAAAAAACTACTCAATTGAAGTAATTTGAGTATTTGTAATTTGTTACTTTACACCACTGCAATTAACACAACCTTTCTGTGTGCTCTCTCCACTACTCCAAATTTAATTGTACTTCATAAAAATATGCTTTCTTCAATCATAATATTGAGATTATTCTTCACTCGGTCTGCACTGAGTTTACGGAGGGAGAAAGTCTGTAAGGCCTGGTGTCAGACATGCCGCAGTAACGACTGCCAGTCTCAGCTCATAAATCAGCTACTCATGTGAAACAGACACCGTGGCTGTAATTGCAGACTGATAGAAAATTACAGGTTTCCCGCCTAGGCACAGTCCGAGTGTTGCAGCCTTGCTTGATGAGCATGGCCTCAAACATATGCACAGTCTGTGGCAAGGGTGCAAAATGGAGCTTGGCTCGTAACAGGGCTGCACTTGCCCAGTGACAAGACTCTAGAGTGGTAATTTTCTGCGTCAAGCCACTGAAAACACACAGCGGCTCAGCTGTGAAACCCCAGTCAGCGTGCCGGTCATAAATTCAAGTCAGATCAATGAAAGTGAGGATTCCAGTACATTAGGTCATTCCTCCAGCTCCCTCTCGGTACTCATTACCTGTCTGTATGCTGTGGAAGAGCTACCAAGAACGACTTGCTCGCTCAAATCATAATGATGGCTGCACTGGCAAACTTTGGGCTGTTTAACCTTGTTCCACTCACTTGGCTTTAAGGAGGAATAGGGTGTAAAGCTGGATTAGGGTTCCCCTGGGGGCGTTCCAGTGGCGACCCTGTGCTTAATGTCTGTCTTTAGCTCAGTGCTCGGTGATGGAAAGTTATTTTAGGGGATGCAGTGTTGAGCTGTGTTCAATTTCTAATGTGAGACTTGATTAAAGCCTTCTCGGGTTTGAGCTTGCAGGCAGATGGGTAAATGCTACTGGAACACATGCTTTTTTCAGCACCACAGGGCTCCTTACAGAACCATGTTGGGTAATGTACAGGGGTGGAGGTGGTCCTGGATATGCTGTTAGCAATATGGGGGGAAAAACAAATTGCCAGCACTTTTAATAAGCCATTGCCCATAAAGTACTTTTTTTCATCTTTTCTAACTGGGTGCATATTAGTTTCTTACATTTTGTTTAGATCAGATCACATATAGAGGAGGGAGACACATTCCCATTTACACCTTAATCCATTCTTTAGTTCACTTTCCTGTGCCAATTATGATATTTTCAGTCTAATATTTGACTATTTACTACAAAACCTAATTTTGCATGGGTATATTTTTGGCTATTGTACTGTATGGGTTAAATTAATCAAGTAGTCTTTTATGACACAAATCATTAAAAGAATAAGTAAAGATCATGTTCCTTAAATTTCCCAATATTTGAGTGGTTATATGCATTGCTAACAACTTTTATACAACTATATAGGCAGTTTTCTTATTATCTTTATTTATTTATTTATTAACCCTAAGATTCCAGACTTTAAATTTGGCTGTATCACATCCAAATTTTGTCCTATTATACCAATACCTGTACCAATGGAAAGTTTATTAAACTTTCAAATAATGCATATGTCTCAATATCCAAAGATTTACACTGGTTATGACTGGTTTTGTGGTCCAGGGTCACATATTGTGTAATAAGGTTGTAAATTTACAGTTGAGCGTAAAAGGAGACAACAAAAAAACAATATAGAAACGAAACCTTTTTTCAACTCTGTTAAGTGCAAGCTGTTTGAAATGCTATGCGTTTGTGCTCAGTATCAGGACTGGTAACCCCAATAAATGACTTAATAAAAATAAACAACATGATTTTCAAAGCATACTCAAGATTTTAGCTATTGAGATGTCATGTTTAAATCGTGCCTGGCTAGAGCCCTACAACAGTATTGAGGTTTAAGAATTAGGTTGGTACACTTAAAAAAAGGCTGGATTCCACACAATCGTGTGTTGGAACAACATGGAGTTGATTGAACATAAAATGATTAAGTTGTCCCCCCAGAAAACTAAAGAATTGTCATGTCAGCACATTTTAAATATGTAGCTTGAACAAACAGCAAGTGCCATTTTTGAGTGTAGGTAAAGACTAGATGGTCTTTTGTGGCTTTTTGAACACATTCAACCACTTCCACTAGCATCTAGACTTTGAAAGCAATTTAAGTTGAAAGCTGGACAAGCTCAAAATTTCTCATAACTCATTTACACTTGTATTTAGTGTCATCCACTTTTGATTGGCCTTAAGGTTGACCTTGACCATAAAGTAGATCACCCAACCAAAAAATCCTGCCATCAACCATTTTTGCAAACCTGAATCATAGTTTGTTGCTTCAATTTATAAATGGAACTTTGTTTAGAATAACATTATTTAGTGACCTTTAAAAAAAAAAAAAAAAAAAAAATTGTATATATATAAATACAGTGTTCTTCACCATCTTTTTTAGCTAACTGTTCAATCACAGTGAACTATAGTCAGGTCAAATACCACACTGGCTATCTTAATATTCTTGTTACAAGTTGTTCAGTGACTTCAAGCACAGCTGTAGTAAAAATTGACGACCAAATAATATTTCTGTTCTCTAAATACGCAAGCCTAAACCAGATGACATCCTCTGATTACCACCAAGTTAATGACCGCAACTGCACAACTGAAATGTCCATTTACCTATTCCAGTTCTTTTGAGAACATGTTGGCACAACCAGCCTATCACTCCGCCATGTTCTACTCTTTTCACATGCCAATAACCACGTCAACTATGATCAAGACAACAGATTTTTGTGACTATGTGAATCATGTATGGTGTCTGTCTAGGGTAAAATCTTTATTTTAATATATGACATTCTCCATGAAATGGAAGCAGCTTTTTGACTTTTGGCTGAATTTCTTCCTTGCAGATGCAGGGTTTTATTAGTGCTGGAATATCTTGAAAATGCTTCAGTTTTAATATAGGGTTTCTCAGGTTTGAGGTGCGATTATGGGGCTGTTTTTACACGAGTCTGAAGTAATCGTTTAGAGAACAGGAGAAAGGGCAATACTTCGATCATTTTATTATGGCATATTATTAATTGAATCAAAAAAATATAGTGTAATATAGAGAGTTAATTTTATTTAATCTCGTGCCCCACTTGTTAAGAATCCCTGGTGTAAAATATTGTATCTGATATAATGTGATGAAGTATGAATGTTAATGTAAGTTTGTAATTTACCACATTTGCAAAGTGCTGAGAAAGTTTGAAAATGCACATGGAGGGTGCTTAAATTTGACTTTGGGAAAAAAAGTCCCCCTCATGTCATAAAAAACAAACCTGTATTACTGACTGATTTTTGTCTGTGACTTGCTAAACGAAATATATACAGTATGATGACTTTTGATGAATATTGGTGACTTTTATTCTTTTAAACAAAATACAATTTGAAGATTGTTGACAACTCAACTACTTGATCTCTTTTCTTCTAACTTGTATATATTTCTTTGCTAACTAAACTAGTTTGGCTACTATTTGGTGACCATTTCCAAAAAATATATATATTTAAGAACATTAGCAACTAAATATTTTGGTGACTCGTTTTGTGGCACATTTCCCAAAATATCTTCTTTTATGTTGCACTGTTCAATACAGTAAATGAAGAGAATTTTTATCTTTTTGAGTGATCTGTGCCTTTAACCCTAGCATTTGGTCTAGACGCGTGTATTCTTTACATTTTGTCAATAAGTACACCTTAGGGACTGCTCCTGTTCTTGACCACAAAGCATGTTGTGTATGCTTTTTCCCCCCAAGTTGTTTCCCATTGCCTTCTCCAGGCACCATGGACTCAATAGTGGCAGACATTGGAGCCAGGCCTGGGGGTATAATGGCTCCCACATTGCTTGGGACTGACACATCTTGTTAAGCAAGTTGGGAGCAGCATATTTACTCAAACATAAATATTTTCAGCTTGTCCCTTTAGATGCCTCACGCCTCTTGCCCCCACATGGAAAAGCTGACAGCCTGTTTGAAATCAAGGCCTGGCGATCAAAGGCTCTTGTTTATGCTCAGTGTCACTGATGGCTTTTGGCAGACCCGGAGTATTGTGACAGTCTCACAGTCCACCGAGGGTTCAAGCCAGGCTTTCTCCGCTGCTCAAGGTGAACAGAGACTTGGCTGCCCCTGTATCTCCACCATATGGGCGAGTAACATGACCTGCCTGCTAGGCATGAAATCTCATGGCAGAATATTTCTGTCAGAATCGGAAAAGTCTTGAACCGGAGCTCGGAGGGGGGTAGCGGTTGAAAATTTCAGCAAAGTGCAGAGCCAAACATGGTCCTGCTGTTTAACCCTGTTTGCCATGCTGTCAGACACATTGAAATTTCATGAGGTCATGTGTAGGTTTAGGAAAACCATATACCACAGTTGATATCGGGAAAATCTCAATTTTAATGCAAAAGGAAACAATATTTTAGCAGCACTGAAGAATTAAAGGTTTTAAATATCCCCTAAATTGACTATTTGTCAATACAATTCAGAACAGGGAAACTATTCATTGACCCTTTTTAAACTCATAGCTTTACGCTGCCTTTTTAAAGGTTAAACTTTCTAGTGTTTATTATAGATAATCATAGATATGCTGCAATTTGATACTGTACATCTTTAAAAAATTAGGGTGGTGCCATAGAAGAACGACTTTTGTTTTCCCAAAGTACCTTTCACTTACTGTTTACTGAAAAGAGCCTTATTTTAGTGTGAAAAACATTTGAGTAATCTATAAATTCTTTAGAATAATCTAAAGAAAAATTTTCCACTATGATGGAAAGTTGCTCAATGAAGAGGTTCTATAATGAAATAAATAGCATTGTCTGATGCATTCAACATATTATAAAGATTTTTAAGAAGTCTTATGTTTGACAAAGCAACATTAGCTTGACTGAAATGCCATAAAATATTAGTAAAATATAAGTTCAAAGTTCTTATATCTTCACATCTTAAAACGATAATATTTATTTTGATGGCCATGCTGAATATTTCCATTTCTACAGTTCTTACTGTCGCATAATTCTTCAGAAATCATGTTAATATGCTGATTTGCTAAATCAGAGATGCCCAAAATAGGGCCCACGGGCCAAAGTTGGCCCCTAGTAACCTTTGATGGTGACCTAAGCTTTTCACTCATAATAATACCCGTGCTGCTGATAATGTGACAATAAAAGTGATTTGATTTGATTTGGTTCGGAGAAGAGAGAGAGGATGATGGGGATGGTTTCAAGATTATCAATTCATATTTGATGTAGCTCTGTGTTTGTTTGTTTTATTGTTACAATCTAACTGAAGTTCAATGTTTCAATGAAATAGTGTAAATTAATATGATTTTGTTTAAATGTACACACTGTCACCTGACAATACAGAGAATTTAGTGGGCAAATGAAGTCAAAGGCAGATTCTGCTTGATTAGTGTATTCAGAATTGAACTCTACTATGTTATAAATAGGATTGTTTGTTTTTATTGCTATAAGTTATCATTCAAAAAATTATACTGCGTTAGTTAACACGATTTAAAGTAATGTTTTACATTTATTTTAGAATATTATAAAATATATAAGGAAATTACCCAGGGCAACTTTAATGTAAAGTGTGGGATATTTACCCTCAGCCCATGGCTCTCTTTGATATTTGTTTCTTGGCCCTTTATACAAAAAAAGTTTGGGCACCCCTGTGCTAGATTTATTATAATAAATGTGTCAAAGTATTGAAACTTTCTGACCACCACACTTTAGTAGTATAGCTAGCAAAAAACTGCTTTATTTCTCCTTTTTGTTATTAGTAGTTACCATGTTTACCTACAAATGATTCAGGTGATGGAGATCTTTCTATTTAATATCGTTTCCATGTGGACATATAATGGCATCTGTGTGTTTTCCGTTTAGATATCTGCTCATTAGCTTTGATAAAATTGTTTCCAAGACTCACACATCCATTTCTTACAGAGTAAGAAGCAATGATTTACTTTTCCAGTGATGCAAGAGAGAAACTTTGCATCTGGATTTCTAATGTAAAATATTACTTATGCAGATAAGTATAACAGCAGTACCATAGTGAAGCGTTTTATCACCTCAGCACTTGCCAGGCAGGACGTGAAGTTCAGCTGTAGGTTAGGAGATGGTGAGGTTCAAGAAAAAGACTAATTGGCTTTTTAACCTGAGTAGATTCACACCTGTATGCGTAGCAAGAATGGGGCTTGTAAACCTCTTTTACAGCATCTACTTTTACCTCTGACTCCAGAGTAAAATATCTTCAAATGGGTCGCCATTCGATACATCCCGTAAATCAAGAGAAAAGGGCACCACTATATATTTTCATAAAATATGCATGAATGGCTCACACAGTGGTTCCAGACCCGCACGCACTAAAAAGGTGCCTTGCGCTCGACGGTAGACGCCAGTAGTTCCTGGCTTTGTAGGATGTCGGTGCTCGACCCCATGAGTTAGCAAGGGTCAGATCTTTACAAGGGGCAGTCATTTAGTACCAGCTGAAAACGGGGGAACACATCAAAGTGTAATTTAACTAGCTGTAAAGCGGCAGGGCATCCTCTATGCTTTTTTACTGAATCTGATTGTTAGGGTCAGCAGCAGGCAAATAAAAGAAACACTATAAATTAGGCTACCTGGGGTCTCTACGAAGGGTTAATGATGAAATATGCCAAAGCCCTAAAAATTAAAATGCATAAATAAGGTGTAGAGCGGCCCTGGTTTCATCTTTATTATGACTGAAAGCAAATGGCGGAAGAGTGTTTGCTCATCTAAGCTTTTGTTTCTATCTGTAATTAGGTTTGTTTTTGGTGCTTAAAATATGGATTGAATTGTAATAGGCAGCATTGTGCTCTGAAGCCAGGCCAGCAGTCTGAACTTGCCTTCCGCTATCTAATTATTTCAGGCTCTTACAGACGGACACAGCACGGAGAGATTGATAGGTTGTGATATGAAGAGTGGCTCCGGCTGGTGGCATATGGAACCGGTGAACGGTTTTCCTTTATTGGTGATTGTGAGCGTGACACCACAAGATATTAGTAGAGAAGGAGCCTCATTAGTAAACGTCTGCGCACGCAGCCATTTGCAAAACCAGAGCAAATCACATACTCGAAGGCAGATGTGACAACAGCGGCTCCATTCTAAACATTGCCTGACTAAACCACAGGGACTGTCTCCTTTGAGTTGCTTTACGTTTTTAGGGGTCACTTCTTGTTTTTGTGTTGGGGAACTGCAGGACTCTATTTAAGATGATGCATAAGACGGCGGTTGTTTCAGAGGGAGAGTTGCGTCTCAGCTGGTGCCGGCTGAAAAAAGCCCGGTAGTGAGAATCTGATAGGTATACGCAGAGAAGTCCAAACACACCGCTAGTCCTGAAGGACGATTTATCCCAGCAGGCTGCAGCAAAGAGCACATGCTGGGCAAGAAAACACAGCATTTCCTTTAAGCTGCTTCTCGCGATAAATCACAGCTCGTCCAGATCTCTTGTGTTGGCACAAAAAGATTGCTTTAACCCGAGTGTGTCAAATACTTTTTGAATCTGTATGCACCATCAAAAAGTAAAAATACCAGTGCCAGATCAAAAATCTGCTAGTTTAACACTGCTTGTTTTGGGCCTTTATTATGATTAGGGAGAGATCAGATTCGAGTTTTTTTTCTGAAAATAATATATAGGGAGTTAAAGCACTCCGTGTAAGTGCTTTAATTTGGTGATTTTGGTGATTTCAGCTGTGGCTTTGATTTTGGAACATCCTCAAGCTCAAATATGTCAGTTCTCACTGAGTATTTCTCTGGCATGAGGGTTTCAGAATTGAAATGTGTGGGAACAGCTTGTTCTCTATGTGCTGCTTGTTTACTCTTTTATTTTTTCATTGTATTGTTTTGTTTGTTTAGCAGTTGACATTGCATTTCCCAATCCCTCAGTAAAATCAGGAATCTCCTGGACGGCATTAGGAACCATAATAAAGCGCTGCTGTAGTTAACAAGCACTATGGAATGTTGTAAAAAAAATAAATAAATCTAACTAATGACTGTCTTGTAAGATAATGACAAGAAAAAAATACATAAAAGAGCCAAAAGATAAAGTGGCATGAAAGCATGCATTACATTTTTTAATGTTAAGAAACATTTATTATTGCTTAAAGAGATTTTTGAAAATTCTCTCATTTACTCACCCTTGTGTCATTTTAAATTGGCATCTATTATTTTTAGAAAATAGTCAATAGAGACCATTTTTTTGTTGTAAAACCATTTTTTGTTTACCTTTTACATAAGAAATGTATTTGTGACAACATGAAGGTGAGCGCATAAGATAATTTTCATTTTCTCCTAAAATAAATAAGTAAAGTAATAAAGCAACGCATTTCGATAGGTTTGCTTCAAAAAGATCAAATGCTCAGCCGAACCCATTACAGGCCCGTAGCCAGCCCATTGAAAGTGGTGGGGTTTTTTTCTGAAAAAGTGGATCTTTTTTGCAGTTATTCGCCTCATTTTCTATTCAATTATGCATTTTAGTGACCTTTTAAGAGCTAACCAATAATGCTGGATCAGCTTGTCGGATGGTGATTATAACTACTATTTTTTAATGCACCAAAAATATTTCCTACAGTTTTGTCAAAGTGCTCACCATACTATATTACTATGAAATATTTATTTACAAACTTGCATTTAAACTGAAAGTTAAACCACTTTTGTAAATATTGTTATGAGGTTAGCATTTTTTTTAAATGAATAAATAAATACTTACTTTTAAATACAAATTTATTATCATCCATAATTTAAAACAAAATATGAATCTGGTAAAACTTGTTTTAAAACAAAAACTCTAGCCTATGGGCAAATAAAAACTGGCCAGCTCATTCAACTTTTCTCCGTCAGAATTTGGCCACTTAATTAAAATTATAATTAAAGATTAAATTTGTCTTAAAGCCTTCTACTATTTATAATTTTCACAATTTATGGTGGCATATAGCAGACAAAAATCAGATAAATGAGTTTATATAGAGGACAGTTTCTGGACTTTGTCAGTGGGGGGGTGGGTCTTTCAAACCACCAGAACCCCCCCTGGCTACAAGCATGTATTAGAGGGAATTTACTAGGGTTCAATTATGCTGTTTAAATAGAATTGTCTTTGAAACAAACTGCCGACTGATTCTAATGTAAACTTTAAAACCAAATTTTAGTAAACACGTAAAGTGAACCCAAGTCCTTGTCAACTCTTTTTAGATCAACAGACTATGGGAATATGTCTTTTTCTCTCTTAAAGTTATGCAGTTCCTTAGTGGCTTTATGGTGCAATAAGCCTGGTTGCTTGATCAATGTTTGAATTGACTGAAACTAAGTTGTTTGCTTAATCTCTTATGACGTGTACATTTTAATGTTTTAGTAATTATGTAAGTGATATTTTGAAGTTCTTTGGATTTATTGGGTAATAATTTTTCAAGTTAATTCAATTTATGGTATAGCACTACACACATTGTGAATTATTACTGAAATAAATTGATCAAATAAAGGGTATTCATAGTTAAACTAATTTAAAGCAGACTTTTAATGCATGCTTCAGAACTGATCACCTCAGTAATGCAAATTAAACTTTTAATCATTTTCAGCATGTCAAATCTATAATAGTTTCATTTGTTTTTGATGTGTTTGTTTGACAGAAAAATGTTAAAAAGCTCTAATATATTTCTGCCAACTTTTACGTTTTAAATCTATTTTATGCTTAAGTATTCTTTAACAACAGGGAAAAAAAAGTCTCGCTGCTTTGTGAATGCTCATTAAAGAAATGCAGCTGAGTGACTTCCTCTAATATAGTTATTCAGAAGCGCATAAACCATAGTTTGCTAGATTTACTAACAGTGCTTTAAAAAAGGTTTACAAGCAATGAGAATTAATGAATCCGTCCAAAGACAAACTAGGATTATAAAAAGGCTCTTAAAACTTATTTACACTTACTGCAGTCGTTTTTTTATTCACACAATAAGTATTTGAGACAAAGAAATGATTAACAGGTCACTAAGCAAGTATTAAAACAACAACTAACTTGGTCAATTTTGCTTTGCAGTTGCCAAAACTAAAGAGGAACTTTAAATTGTGAATATAATAGTTTGAACAAACGTGAGCCATAGTGGTACACACAACCACCATTAGACAAAATAATAATGAAAAAGAACAGATAACCAAACACAAACCGTGATCTATGTCTTCTGCCTTTTGCACAACACTGTATATCACACTGTCTTTATTTATTAACTGATTATTAGCCAACTTTCTTATTGCACTGTAAATATTGTACCCAAGCAGTACTATCTACCCTATTAAACCCTCAAATATCAATGGCTTACACTTTTAAAAAAAGACATTTGCTGTTTGTTCAAGCTGCTTCTTTTAAATGAGCTGAAACAACAATTTGGCTTCTTTTTGCTTTAACTTGGTTGTTTTATGTTCAGTCCACTTAAATTTGTCAAATTTAACCAATTCGATTGTGTGGAACCCAGCATTTTTTACAGTGTATAATAATGCTGACTTGCTTAAATACCTCATTCATCACAACCTCCCCTAAAGCAGGCACTTGCTGTGAGTACGTCCTTAATTGGAGTCGTTAATGTTGATATTACCACATTACCCAATGTTGATAAGTTTTTGCAATTACTTCCATCAACATTGCAAGCCAGATCAGATGCCATGATAGTGATGCGTTTGTCTTTGTCTAAGGCATTTGTTTTACAAGGATGCCTAATGTCGTCATACTTTGACATTTCCATAGACTCCCTTTGGTTTTGGGCTCAATCCTGATTAACAGGGATCTTGTTGTCTATCTGCATCTGACCTAGAATAAAAATATTATTTTATTTTATTTTTTATTTACATTTTTTTTTTTGCAAGGACAGTGTTCACTAATGGGACACATTGCTCTGGTAAAGTGAAGAGGTGATGAAGGGCTCCCTCCTAAGAGTGTCGTTTTCCTTTGTTATTGGTTCTGACCACAAAGGAGGAATTAGTCAAAAGCTTGTTTTGAAAACCACATACTCTCTTCAGCATAAAATAATCACACTCGAGGGAAATGTGACTGCATGCGGCTCCTACAGCAGATATAAGCCTATAGCTCGCACAATTATTAGTATTATTACTTTTTGGCTAAGAATTCTGGTTTAAACAGAGGCTTTTATTTGTTTATTCACTAACTGGTTGTCATTCGCCTGTAGGCATCACACGCCATAAAACTAAAATGCACAAAATGGGCTTTTTGCGATTCTAATTTTGGCCCCAAAAATTTATTTTTTGGATGTTGTGGTGCTGCAATGATGTCTCTTTAGAGATGAGTGAGTCACCTTTTAAAAAGCTCTTGTAAATTTAAATGCAAATCTGGATATTAAGTTATGATTTGCTTTTTGATAATTATACGAGTCTTTAAAAACCATTTCTTCTGATTTATTTGTTGTCGTGAAATGTAGTTATCTGTATCCGCCAACCTTATTGCTTCAAAGTTGAATTTTAATAATTATATGATCGACATAAGAATTATTTATGGCAGCATTCAAAGGTTGCATGAAGTTTGTCCATTGCAAACATATTAATACCATAAATAAAGTACACAAACAGTCATGAACTAATTAATTTTGTAGATATGAATAAATGGATAAAATGTGTTTTGAATTGCAGCCAGTTACTCAAGGTTCACTAACCTCTAGATCAATTACAGTCATGCATTCATTATGCCTTATTAAAAAACAATCCATTTGAACTGAGACTCCCTTTTTTTCTTTTGCTTTTTTATTTTAGACAGGATGCAAATAAACTCATATATTCTGCCACAACCGTTTATTATAGTTGTGAATAAAGCAGGATACTTTTAACATGACACATGTTTGTTGTTACCAGTTTGAGTCAGAATACCTGCTCTGCATGGACTGACTTCCTTTTTTGCTTCATGTTAACTGTTTTCTATTATTTTTTTCATGAAGCTTTATTTATAAGGGAGCTGTTGAGTTAAATCCATCTGTTTACTGCTGACACATTCTATATAATCTACAGGCTATATTGTTAAATCTGTTTGCAGCTCAATTATTAATTTAATAATTGTATAAAAAGTATTTAAGTATTGAGCTCACCATCACCAGGTAAGACTTTAACTTTGTCATGTATATAGCCAGGCATTTTATTAATGTGCATTCATGATAATCACATTTAAATATCGATTCAAGCCCTATCTGTCAGACATTGCATGACATTTTTTAAAGTAGGCTGTTGCAAAATATTTACCACAGGCTTGCATATTTAATTTTGCCATTCACTTTTAAAGGTTCTGTTAAGCGGCTGCTATAATACTTTTGTCCTTGTCAGAGAGTTTTTGATTAGTTTTGGAAATGGGACTTTTATTTGACAACATCTGCACAACAGACCATTATTAAGTCTAATGTATGTCGATATCTCGTTGCGTCATCCGTTTATTATGCAGCGCGTTGCCGAAAGCTGCAGCTGTAGACCGATGACGCTTTTGTATTTTGTCCTTATAAAAAATTGTACACACTTACGTCATTATTCTCTAAAATATCTGACAGTGTTGGTATAAATATAATAAATTATAATAATAGTCATTGTTTTTATTCCACTTTTAAAATGTATCTTCTTTATTTATTTTACTAATGGCCTAACAATAATCTTGCAATGTTCTAACGATCAGTTTTGCAATGTAGGCCTGCCATTAAGATCTTTTAGACCACTAAAGCGCATGTTGCTTTTTCCTCACGTGCATAGGACATAAGGTTTTAAGGCCTATCACAGATTGAGATCTTAGAATAGTATCAAAATTCTATTATAATTCTTTAGGCTTTCATCATTTCTTTTATTAAATCACAAGAGATTGTATGATATCTGAAAACTCGTTTTTGTTTTTATAGAATTATTTATAATGTTAGAGTTAAATAACATGTTCATAAACTATTTTATGCACCAACTTCGTTTTTTCCCCCTTTTTTTTAGCCAATATATTTCCACTTCTAAAATAGTTATTTATTTTTGTGGTTATAAGCCTGTTGATCTACTATTTTACACCCCAGACAGCTCATGTTGCGTATATTAAATAAATAGGCGCACAGCACACCTGACATGTTTCATAGACATTTGTCTATAAATTTTTCCTTTAATCTCAAACACATTAGTGTCAGTTTAAAATATGTGCATTGTTAAAGATCCATTAACTAAAACAAACATTTACAGTAGACTTTTACGAACACATTGAAACATTTTTCCAACCTCATTATGGGCTACCGCTATCGACCCTTTGGTTTACATATATCCGGAAATATTTTAATGGTTTTCCCTCCTGTTTTTTATTATATTAATAATAATAACAATAATTTATTGTTGTTATTATTATTATTATTATTATTATTATTATTATTATTATTATTATTATTATTATTATTTATTATTATTTATTATTATATAGTTATGGATGTCAAAAGAACGGAAATCCTGAAAATCTTTTGATACCTGGCTTCCAGTTTCTAGTTTCAATCGAACAGTAGTTTCATTCACAGATTGCAAGGAATATATAGCCTATTTTTTTCCTTTCTCTTTTTAATACATTTGTATAATATTTAACACATTTTAATACATTTGTACTAATTTAAGTGGTGTGTTTTTTAACTTATGATTAAAACTAAGATTTTAATTGATGTGCCATACCTCGCGGCATATTTCATGTTTTATTACAAATAGGCCTAGCTAATTCCGGTTTGCACAAGAAATTGCTTGTTTTTGTAATAGTTATGGGGGGGAAATATACCTAGTTTTGAGCTTGCAACCATACACGTTAGAAAACTTCAAAACTATCTATTTAATGTGCCGTCGACAAAAGCGCATAAAATAGTTGCGTTTGCCTTCCAAAACGTGTTAATTCAATTGTCTGGTTCATATCCAGTATTAAGGATTGTAATTCAGATTATCGCATTAAATATAATTTAATTCGGTCCGCAAAGTTAAAATGCAATAACGGGGAGGTTATGCCTCTTCCTAATTGTGTTACTGTGAGAGCTGAGCCAGTTATATTGGTAGTAAGTTGTGAAGCCTATTGCATTTGCTTTGTAAATATTATCCTACAGATTGACTTTACGCTGATGTGATTATCAATATGAATAACCTCCTCTCACGTAAAAAAATATCTTCTGGTCTAATTGTAGTTTTTTTATTGAAAGGCTTTGCAGATTATCCTGTCTTAACAGTCATAAAAACGCGAATGTCATTAGGTAACGGAAGCTATATGCTCATTGCTGTTGTTTTGTATCGAAGACGAGAAAGTACAAGACATGTTGAGTTTATTCTCTCTGCACACCAAGACTTGTTTTGCAAATGCTTCGTTTCAAACTCACCATAACACGCGATGAGCCCTCCGTTGTGTCCGCTGTTTTCCTGCTGGAGTTTGCTGCTGTCTGGAGGAGTTTTGCAGGAGGACCTCTGCATGAAGAGGTGGTATTTGTTAAAGGTGCCTTCCCCAGCAGTGGCATCCAATGACTGGCATTCCTGTTGGAACGGGCTCCCAGATTTTTCCCCGTACCCCTGACCTTTGTTGGTCAGGAAAGCGGGGCTGTATTTGGTGTCACTCGCTTGGAATGTCCTGAAAGGGTTCGCCTGGTGATCCCTACCTTGCGGTGCAGATGGGCTATAATATGAATCCATGGATGTCATTTCGCAGTATGAAACGCACGTCTCGGCGTTCATTCCTAAAAAAAAGTTTCGGGAGGAAAAAGACGTCCAAACGTTTTTTTCTTCCTTTTTGGAGAGCAAAGCGAACAGATACTCTCACACTCTCTCCCTCTTCCTCATACAAACGAATACACACTCACACACACACACACGCACGCGCGCATAGACTTGTGGAGCAGCTGGCTTTGGTCATAAAATGATTCAGATGTTTTCCAGAAACGGATAGCTAACCAAAAGCTAAAAAGCCCCCTTAAGGTTAGAGGAGTAACGAAAAATGCGTCTTCTGAAGATGCAGCCCAGATCTTCTCGCTATAGACCACTACGCACGTCAAGACCTCTCCTCGGTTATTATGTAGATGAAATGAATGGGTGAGGTCAGACCTTTGCTAAGAAGAAAAAATGTTTTGTTGGAAATATGTGGGGGGACTTAACACATGACATTAATGTCATTAGGATATGAAATGTATAACTGATTGGATGTGAAGGGCAACACGGAGGGAGCAATTTAATGGTTGATTCGCAATGCTTTTTAAGTAAAGGTTTTATCCTGCCAACAAAGAGACAGACTAGAAGCTCTATGGTTTTATATGCTTGTTGTGTTTAATCCACTGATGCGCGTTCACTCTTATACTCTTGTTTTTACTTTTCTATTACGAATGCTTGTTAGTTTTGACTGTTTATTAAATATATATATTTAATTGTGTTGATCTTTATGTTGCCATCCATTAAATTATACAGTAATTTGAAAGGTGAAACTGTTAAACTTTGAATATTAAGGCTAAAATAATTTAAAACCGTAAAATTCGTTCCACTGAGCTTGTCACTAAATTCTCATTTGTTTTCGGGAAGTTCCTGGTGCTCTTACTACAAACACTGTATCATGTTTCATGTATGGCATATTTGTTGGTGGGGTCTGTCAGATCTTTTTATTTGCTGTTTAAAAATCAGCGTGGAATGATGTCGTTGACAAATCTTTTAGATTTTTCTTACTCGTTTGGCCTATTTGTTGCATGTTGTTTATTATGACGTGTTCATGATGTATTTAATGTACGCGCAAGTAATACTTTATGACGTTTAGCCATGATGATGAACAAAAGTTCATCATGTTTAACATCCATTTTGCAGTTTAAAAAATTAGTTGCTTTATTGCTAAACTTTATAACTTAATCGTTTGAAATATCACTTTTTACAACTAAATTTCAACAAAGTATTTTTATTGAGAAATCTGTAAATTTGTGATAATTATATGCGTAATTTGCCATGTTAAGTCTTGTTTATTAACCTGCCAGAGACAATCGTGTTTTTACAGCAAATTAACCTTTGCATGGTCTTATTTAATTTAAAGATTTTGACGCTATTAATCCGAACCCACAACAGAGACAAGATGAGTCTCGAGGCCTTTTTATTTGGTGAGCGAGATGTCAACTAATTTATGTGGGAAAACCAATAAACATTTTATTTATTGCATATGCTAAGTGTTTAATCGAATTACTTTTTGCAACAAGCTGCATGGGCCTTCAGTCACATCCTTTTAAGCTGGTTAAATAAAGATTTGAATTGGCTAAACATAGTTTGGGATCTAATTTATTGCAAATGTTTACACAGTTGCCTTAATTCCGTTCGTAAAACTAAAAATAAATAAATAAAAACTCATTGTTGTACAGTAGTAGTTTAGCACGAAAAGCAGAATGGGAATAACAAACCTGTCTAAATTACAAACTGTAATAAACCAACTTTATCCAGTACAGTGAAAGCTGCATAATAAACACAATTTTACACCGCAGTGTTTTCCAAATATTATTATAAATATGATTCATTTTCCAACTGTTATTTTAGTTTTTAGAAAAGACATTAATAATTTAAAGCCTTGATTATTTTAAATACACTTGGATTTGGGGGGTTGCAGTCAATGGCACTGTAGGGCAATAGTTTAGCCGAAAACATTAGAGAGAGAGAATAAAGAGCGTCATAAAACCATGTCAGTATAAGCTACGTTCCTTATAAAATTCAATAGAGCATTTATTTCTGGTGCTGCATTGAAGTTCTGTCGTACGCTATCAATGAAGAAAAACTATCGTCTAAAAAAAGAAGTGATCATTCTGTCCACCGCAACCAAATATTTGACTTAATAAAGGAAACACGAGCTTAATTGGATTTCTGCAATGCACCACATGGGTTTGATGCTTGCGCTTGTAACAATACTGAACTGATATTGGTATTTCTACTGCTAATATCACCTGTACTGTTTGTCACTGATAATAAAACACGGACTAGTTATTTTAAATCATTTTTAAAAAGGATTTTTTGTTGAGTCCAACAGCCTCAAAATCAGCTAAACTTAATTGTAAATATCTTTAAAACGAGAAATAGTCTTTACTTTAGTTCAAATTAGTTTTAATAATCACTGATTTAAAACATTCTTATAGAATATTTAATTAGTTTTTCACCTTTTTGCAATTACAGATTTTTTCCCCAAATAATTATTGTATGCATATTTCTTTCCTAATTACCTATTTTACCTAATTCGTTTTTGTTTGATCATGTACGAAGGTATTTAATTTATTTGACACAATTTTTTATTAATATATTAAATGAATGTGTGCATTTCCCTCTCTCATTGAGCAAACTCTGAGGTCACTTTATGCGCAAATATCTGTCGCAAAAGTTCACTTTCGGAGAAAAGTGCATTGATTAGATTCGCTTCGAACCCAAGGTTAAATGTAATTGAATTACCTCAGGTTTAAGCCTTGGGTCTCAATTTTCAGACTTCCCTCGTGAATGATAAACACAGACCCGCCAGAACCGGCTGCATTTTCATGTCGAACACTCCTGGGTATTTTTTAAACATGTTTGACTTATTATCTCTCCAGTTATTTATTGCTGTCGAATGTCTCAACACTGCGCACGTGTCTGGGATTATTTCATTAGAGCAGGTTATTTTTGGAATACACCGATGAACGATTTTTGCTTTTCTTACATTTAAAGTAGAAAATAATTCACTGAATGGGTTTTATGACCAATTTCGCCCTTTTTATTGCATTTAAAATATTTCATTCGAGACTTTATCAAATATTGCCTATATATAAATAATAATATTAAATAATAATATAAATAACGATTAGGTAGTTAATTGTTGTTGTAATATTAATTAAACGTTTCCCAATTTGAAAGTATTTATAAAACATGATCCTAAACAGTGTTCCCTTTATTTTAATTAAAAAATCGAAAAACTCAAGGTTGCATAAAAAAGATGCATTGACTTTTTATAATGGTGTGAAGAGCTAATATTCTGTAACAGATTCGGCAAATATAAAATGACTTTAACGAACTTACGGACTCAAAATTCCTCCTAAACACCGTTAATCGTGGATGTCCTGTTTTCATTATAGTTAACACAAAGGCTGCCGATCAAAAGCATACTTGCTTTTCACACTTGTCCGCACATCATGTTAATAATCATTTACACGCTGGGTAAAGCAGAACAGATTAAGCTCTTTATTCATTTTCTGTCTAGATTCTCCTGCCCTGGAGGGGAATGGCATATGTTCTGGCATCAGATAGAGAAAAAAAATCACATAGGTGAAACGTCTCCCTTAACCTGCCTTCACAAATAAATTTTTGGTGTAATTAATTGAAAAATCTGGAGTGAGCAGGAATAATGTTGTGTTACTAGTATTATTTTTGTATCAGGTTGTGTTCAAGTGACCTTACTTTTTGTTTTGAAGATTATTCGCAGAGCAAAACCGTGTTTAGGGGCGCACATGCCATAGCAGAATACATGTGAAGCAGCAACAGTTTTTTTCCTGCCCGTCTTCCTCTATATGGCTGGATATATATAGGCTACTTGAACAAGTGTCTTTTAAAAAAAAATTATTCCACTGTCTGAATGTCAAGGTAGTTTATTAACACAATCTGCTCTCATCTTTCATAAATCAATTCCTTGCTTTTGTTTGATTATTTTAGAATTTGCAATCAAACTGAATTTAAAGATGTTTATTTTATAGAAGGGTTAGATGAATTGTTTTTGGGCATTGTGTGAGTGTTGTAAAGCGACTGCTTTTGTATGAATTTGTTGTTCAATCTTTTTGTCATTTTTTTTGTAATCTAATTTGTATTGTTTAATCTCAGAATTTGCTGAGATTTGAATTTCACAATTAATGGCAAGTAACACTGGAATTAAACATGAACCTGAAATTATAGGTTAGTCTTGTACTCTAGTACTCCCATAATCATTTGCATATACAACTGTAATTTTTTTTATTCTCACATTTATTGATTTTGTTGTTTCTTTCAATTAAGTAAAATACAAATGAACTTATTCTCTGCTTTGCATGTTACTGTTATAGAACTTTCTCTTCAATATAAATAATCTGTTGATTGCCATTTAATTCATAATTATTAACTTTTTGCAGGGCTGAAATTACTAAGTTTAACTTAATTTTTTTCAAATCACATTTATGTTTGCCTGCTCATTCTTTAAAATACAATTTATAAAATGTAAGCTTTGCAGATCATTAAGCATGCACTTGTATGGACATATAGATTAGGCATTATAGCAACAGTAATTTACTGTCTTTTTATAATTTTTGGTAAACTTTAGTATAAATACTTCAATTTAGTCATAAAATGTTTGTGTGTGTGTGTGTGTGTGCATGTGAATAGTTTATTTTAATTATGGTTTCTTCATGTCCAACCCAATAATCATATTTTATGAGTATTGCTTCAAATCCAATATTTTTTTTACGTTTTCTCAACCTTTAGTTTTACAGCAAACATTTGTTATTCTTATTCCTAATTAGCCATTTTCATTTAATTTGATCTAATTATCAGCCTTTTTTTATTTGCCACTAATGATTAATTAGTGGCAAATAAAAAAGGCTAATAATTAGATTAAATTACATTATCCCTTGTAATTAACTGCTTCTTTTTTAAATGTTTAGAAACACTAAAAATTATTTAGCCTTAATCATGCGTATATTAAAAAGTCCACTTGGAAAAAAGGTTGTCAAATTTTTCTGATATATAAAAGAAAGTTTATGACACGTATGCACACAAGCGTCAAACCAAATCTCTGTGGCAGAGCCCTATGAAAGCCTTTATCCAGGGATGTCATTCTGTTTTCTGCTGAATTAAATATCAATAATTCTATGACCTTTTATTGGTCTTTGGACGTGAGACCATATGTTTATTACAGGCATTTAATCATGGTGAGGTCTGGCAGCAATAAACACAAATATTTGAAACATTAACACACTCTTATATGATTCTTTCTTTCATTATATTATTGTTGAAATCTTTGCATCACTGAAAAAAGTTCACTATTTGTTGATTTGCATTCGACTAAGAGTATTTGTTGTGCTTCAAAGATTGAGCGATATTCTAAAATCAGTTTTGCATGCTTTTAGCTTTTAAAATCAAATACTCTTTACACATTTATAGGTACATTTAGCAAAATCAGAGGATCTCTCAATATATTTATTCACCAAGTCTAAAAGGTCTAAAAAGAGTGTTTTAAGTATAGACATACTGTACATAATTACAGAAAATGTGCTTGAAACAACCTACCTGACAATAAAATTGGACGTTTTTAATAATAATAAAAATCAAAAAATCAAAATGTAAAATAAAGACAACAAAGAGAAAAAGAATGGATTCAGGCCATGTTATGAATCTTGTATTTACAGACTGTGCTCTTTGGAAAACCTTACCATATGTGCACTAGAAGCATTTAACTTGCATATAAGGCATAACAGATTTGTTTCTTATTGTTTGTGGCTTGTATTGAGGTAAAATAGTCTAGTATGTTGAAATGCCATGGCTTATTATTTCATGATATACCGTCTCATCTGAACGTCTTTTTTATGACGTTCGATTTATGGCAGATGTGACAAATTATCTCCAAATTTAATGCTTATTGCATCTATTTTTATAATATTTATGCTTTCTTGCGGTCAATACTAAAAGGGTTACGGTGTCAACAAATGACCTCTGACAGCCTTTTCAATGGGACTTCTTTAAGTAAATCAGAGGGTCATCTATTTCTGTATTACTCAAAGCGCATTCAAAAGTTATGGAAGTTGACCATTGACGAAAACACATTATTGGTCACACGGGGCACTGGCCTGTGGCACTGGCTTCTTCCGTTTGAAGATGTTAATGTGGTGTGACAAGTGAGTCATAATTGATGGTTTTGTTCAGAAACGGCAGCTCACAATAACTCACAGTGCAGATGCAGCGAAGACAGACAGCAGGAAAAACAAGCAAGGAAATGATCTCTGTCATTTTATTTGGAAGAGGCTCTTCACGCTCTTATTAATCAATTTGGCTAATAACATTAAAGTTGCTTCCTCTTTTATTTTAGTACTGTGAATCAAACTTGGTATGAAGATTTTGCCTTAGGCGTAAGAAATGGTATGCCATTGTGCTTAAATTGCCACTTTATCCCTGTTTTTCTTTCGACATTCTGCATGCTCGGTATGAAGTGCATCTCTACCAGAATCCAAACAGGCTTTCCGAGGCAATAAACAACACTAATTGGCCATCAAACAAAGTTGACATGCGTTTCAATGTTCAGATGAAGTGCAGGCCTCAGCACTGAGTTCACTTTTTCATCTGAGTGTGTGCATGTGTGCAATAAACGCCATGCATTTAGTTCGAACGCGGCCCAGATTTGCTCACATTGCTTTTTCGGCATGCGTGCCGTTTGATTTGTAATTTATCCTAATTTCCAAATCACAGTTAACACCAACAGTCCACGCAGTAATGAATGTTGAAGAAAGCTGCAGTGTCAGTGTGTTCTGCAGACTTCTGTGTTAAATTATCATGGATAATATCTAACAGTGTGATGTAAAAAAAAAAATGTGAAACTTATTTCGTTTTTTCAAAGAGAGTGACATTACTGTTTGTTTGATGCTGGTTTTATAGCACTTCCATTTGCATGTTTGACCAACCTAAATTTAAGAGAACATTTTAAAGTAATAATTTAAATATGAGAGATATTATATTGGAGAACAAACACATTTGCAAATTGAATTACGATTATAAATGATTGGATTATAAATTATTGCATTTTGAATTTCATCATGTTCACATTATGTAAAACGTCACTTTTTTAAAATAAAAGTATTTGTAATTTAAACATTACATTTTAAAATCTAATGTATTATAGTGTCAACTTTCAAATAAAGAAACTCTTACTGATCAAGTGCTAAATTGGGTTTCTTTTCTTTTCTTTGTGTGAGTTGTATTGATTAAGATCAAAGATGCCCAACCTAGGGCCTGCGAGCCAAAGTTGGCCCGTTGTAACCTTTAATTTGGCCCACCTTTCTTATCTGGGAAGAGAAGGAGAATGATGGGGATGGGTTGGACAGAATACCTTTTATAGAGATTGCAATTTCTACTTTAATATATCTTTTTGTTTCTTTGTTTGTTTGTTTGTATGTTTGTTAGTTTGTTAAGCTACAACTTAGCAGCTAACTCAATGTTTCAAATAAATGTTGTAAATAAATCCGATTTTTTTAAATGAAGATATTGTCACTTGACGGATAGAGCACAGTGCAGAAAATATCAGTGTGGATATCAAAGGCAGGTGCAAATTCACTAGTGTTTTAAGCATTAAAGTTATAAATAAGTAAAATTGTTTAAGTTAAGTTCATTATAAAATGTAAAAAATAAACAAATAATATTGTTGCAAATAAAAATAATAATAATATTGCATTAGTTTATACAATTAAAGCAATCTTTTTAATATAAATTATGAAAATTAGCCTTGACAGTTTTGCGTTAGACCCACAACCCAACCAGGATTGGTTTTTGGCACATCATAAGCAAAAGTTTGAGCACCCCTTAATTTAGATTTAAAATATTAAACGATACGGGTGATTTCAACATGAACAGAAAGAATAATTTCAGCATATTCACATTATTTCTGAAGAAGAATTACAAATTAAAACTGGAGTAATGGCTGAGTGCATCCCATATTAAAACAGAACACGTACAGTATAATAAAATAGCAACTTTTGTATATTTCAGTAAGCAGTATTATTATTTTGACTGCATTTTGAACAAATAAGTGTATCCTTGGAGCACACAAGATATATTTAAGCGCACATAAAAAAATTAACAAATCCTTCCATCCTAATCTTTTTAATGGTAGATTGCAAAATGCTTGCTAGCAGACACAATTAAATAATTAAAGAAAGACTGTAAATGCTTTATTAAAGATAAGTTCATACTCAAAAAAAAGTTTGGTTTAATGCATAGTGTTAGCTTCTATTCTCGTCAGTCGTATGGACTGAAACCGGTTGAGAATATCTCCGTGTCTTTTAAGCTTCATGTCAATCATTTTTGTAATGACACAAGGATGAGTAACTGTAGGCGTAACCTCTCCTTTAACCTGTTATTCTCTGGCACTGCTGGAGCTGATGTTCAACACCACAGCTTCTAAAACCATGATCAGGTCTCGATTTCCCTGGAATCATTTGAAAGGCAATCCTTGTTTCCCATCAGAATCATTCGTATATGTGCGAGTTGGAGGAGGAATCTCTGCAATCACCTCACCATGTTAACCAGATGCTGTTCTTCCACCACAGTCATGCTGTGGTCCTCTCATATGCAAAATGACGCACACACTTGGCTGAAGGCTTGTTTATGTCGTTTTGTGGTGGTGTCTGTTCACTCTGAGACACAGCTTTGCCAATGCCGAACCCCAACCGGCTCAGGGTTTGGCTTCTGACCTTCGCTTGGTCACGTGGGCACCCAACTCTTTGACTCGGCCAGACATGAGAACGTCTCCTGGGCGAGGATGAGCCGTTTCTATTTGGAGCTCTACTCCAGAGTTTTATGTGTAGCTGAAATTGGTTTCACATGAGTTGGGGGCAGCCTGCATCAGCAGATTTTCTGATCAAATTAAACAGAGAAAGAGAAGGGAAAAAAGGCAGCGGTTGTACTGATCTTTAATTGAATAAACAGGACTCGAGGAAGGGAGGCGAGAGAGTCATCAGTTCTCGTTCTCACCGCTGTCCTCGTGGTCAAAGATAGTTTAACCCCCAGCGGCAGATCAGGCCTTCAACACCCCGTCCTGACCGGTTCTTCAGACACACTTTGTAAAAGCTGTGGTTAAGACCAAAGAACTGGCAGATGGGAACTCGATAAGTGTCAACTTTCATCCGTGGAGAGAAATTTGGGAATTAAATTTTTCGGTTACATTTGAGAGTTTTTGGCGGCTGCCTTTTAGATGTTCTGTTGACTAGAAGTAACTTTGAGAAGAAGTAACAGTGTGTCAGCAAAAGTCATTTACAGGTGACTCTTATGTTATGGTTGGTAGCAGTGTTTGGGAAAGTTCCTGTTGAAAGTAATGCATTACAATATTGAGTTACTCTCTATAAAAGTAACTAGTTGTGTTACTTAGTTACTTTTTATGGTAAGTAATGCGTTACGTTACTTTTAAGTTACTTTTGTGTTACTTTGTCTGACCTGTTTAGGCTTAATCTCTTTCTCAACTTGAAGGTTTTTTCCTCTTTTTTTTTTTTTTTTAAATAAAGGGGCTCTGCAATTAACAACACACTGCATAGCCTAATTTACCTTTAAAAAAACCCACAAAAAATGAATGTAGGATGGTATCTTCTGAAAACTTCCTGACCCCAGAGCTCTACATTCAATTCAATTCCCTGAACCTGAACCACACTGTTCCAGTTACTGTGACCATTTATGTGAAGCTGCTTTGACACAATCTACATTGTAAAAGCGCTATACAAATAAAGCTGAATTGAATTCAATTCAATTCAATTCAATTCAGCTTTAATTGTATAGCGCTTTTACAATGTAGATTGTGTCAAGCAGCTTCACATAAATGGTCATAGTAACTGGATCAGGGTAGTTCAGTTTTTAGTGTTTAAGTTCAGTTCAGTTTAGTTCAGTCCAGTGTGGTTTGAAATCATTACTGAGAGTCCAAACACTGAAGAGCAAATTCATCGATGTGAAGCTTTTTAGATCCTGAACCAAGCGAGCCAGTGGTGACAGCGGAGAGGGAAAAAAAACTTCACCAATAGGAGAGTGAAGAAAAAAAACCTTGAGGAACCAGACTGAGTTCGGCACGACCATTTTAATTTCTCCGCTGGCCAAAAGTCTTGTGCAGAGCTGTAGTCTCAGCAGTTTTCTCATTGCGTGTGTGATTCAACGTGACTTCGTTCATTTTAATTCAGCAATTTTTTTTTAAAAAGCGAACTAACGAAACTAAAAAGTAACTCAAATAGTAATACTTTTTTATAAACAGTAAACAAAACATTCACTTAGAATGTTTACATTTACATACAAACAAATAAATACATAAAAATAATAGTAGATGAATTATAATAATAAATACATAATAGTGACAGCTAAAAAAGAAAAAAAAAATAGATAATTAAATAAACTCCAGTATAAAGACAATAACTACAACAAAGCCACTGACAGCATTTCAAAATTACTTAATTTTCAAAAGTAATGTTTTACTTTACTCGTTACTTAAGTAATATTATTACGTAACTCCCAACACTAATTGGTAGAAAGAAAGGCTGCCCAAAATATAAAAAAAATAGTCCAAAAAATATGATACAAGGTACTTTTTTCATTGTGTGTGGGAGTATGAGGAGGTACAACAATTTTGGGTAGGGGTGACTTTGTATATTTTTCAATTTATTTCCATTCCAATTCCTTTAAGTCCTTGATTATGTATATTAAATATGTATGAAGACAGTTGTGCTTTGTCTACTAAAAAAAGAAAATTGGTTGATTTATGTTTAATACAAGCAAGGCGTTGTATTGCTTTATGTTGGAAAAATGTAAATTTCTCCTCTATTGGACTTTGGCTAAAAAACCATGTAACATGTTTGGCTCCTGAAAAAAATCCTCTGAATTTTGTGAGAAATGTAAGAAGCTTTGGAAGTCTGAAGCTGTGGAACGTGAATTGGTGTTTGATTTGGTTTCTTTTTTATTTATTTATTTATTTATTTATTATTATTATTATTATTATTATTATTATTATTATTTTATAATGATTATTATTTAATTTTTTATTTTTCCCTAAACCTGTCTGGGGCAGGTTTTGGGTATTGGGGTTTGATTTATTGTAAAACCTTGAAAAAACCTATGATGCTCCGCATGCACAATTAACTTACTCATCATTTACTCACTGTTAGGTTGGTCTCAAACTTAAAGTTAGTTTTTTTTTCTTTTTGGCCAGAATATTGGAAGCCAGAAGCCACTGACATCCATAGTAGGAAAAAAAACTCGATGGTTACCTTTTTTTTTTTTAAATATCTTCTTTTATGTTTTACAAAAGAAAGAAACTCAAACAGGTAATAAACAAGTGGAGAGTAAATTACTACAATTTATATTGTTTTGGGGTGAACTATGCCTTTAAACTATTGCTGACATCATCACTACTATACAGTCAATTGTGGAAAAATAACAAAAACTGTCATATCATGGCATTACATTTAGATCTAAGCGTGTTGCTTTTGATTTACCACCTTTTTATTTTTGCCACTATACGCACTGCAACCAATCACACTTTTCTGTGTAACTACTGAACATAGTAGCCAATCAGAGGCATTCTGATTAATCATCTCAGAAAAAACAGGAGTTCTGAATGTGCAAATAATTTATTTAGCACCTTAACAACACCCAGTTGTCAACAGAATGTCTAAAAATGGCCATTAAAATGAAGTGTTACCAATTTTTTTTTATTATTATTATTATTATTATTTTGCTGGTATACTTCACTGGATTTGGTTCTGCTAATCACATTGGAGTTTTTTTGCTTGTGCTCAGGACCCCCTTAATCTGTAGATGAAAGTTTATTAAGATTTATAAAAATGCTTCCCATATGTGACTGGTGCTGGAGTCTGGTCTTGATCTTGCAATCACTCCTTTAGTGATATGATCAGTTGGGTGAATTATGCCACTTCATCAAATTCAGAGCACACCCGACATGAGCCATACGGCAGTTAAAAAAGGGGGAAAAGCTGGGGAAAAGAAGAGAAAAGAAGCAGCATTATTGATCAAAAGAAATACTTTGAGTGTTTCAGAGTGGAGTGAGAGTCCTCAACACTCTAAAACAAAAAATAGGCACATTTCATGAATCCGTGTCACTGCAAGTATTTGTCATTCAAACATTTTTGGTCAAAAACAAAGTATGCTATTGTATCAGCATTTTTCCTGAGAAATGCAGAGATGCACAGAAAGTCCATAGTTATAATCGAGGAACACCAATCATACCAAAACTATCTGACAATTGACCACTGGTATGTAAATTACTGGTGTTTCTCATGCTTGGGCAGAGTTATGAGTGCTGAGAGTGTCTTGCTTTTAATTTTTATCCCATGGCAGCCACTCCAGCATCATAAGTTAGATGTGGAAGTGAGTCCCAAAATAAAAAAATATATGCGTGTGTAATTATACACTCACCGGCCACTTTATTAAGTACACTTGTCCAACTGCTCATTAACACAAATTGCTAATCAGCCTATCACATGGCAGCAACTCAATGTAAATTTGGCATGTAGACAAGGTCAAGAAAATCCGCTTTAGTTCAAACCGAGCATCAGAATGGGGCAGAAAGGTGATTTTCAACGTTTCATATTTGTTGGTGAATGTCATTTCTTACTACATCTTGGCCTGTAATGAAAAAAATGATGATCCATTTGACTTGATTTGATGTACATCATGGTGCTGAAGTGAGACCATGACAATGGTGCTGAAGTGAGAGATTTAGTCTTACATTTATTAAACTTACATTTTCCAATGAAATTGTCAACTCTTTAGAACATTTTGTGCCAGGCAAAATCTGTTCATGTATATGTTTTTTTGTCTGTATTGGTTTTGTTTAATAAGTTTTTCAACGTTTCATATTTGTTGGTGCCAGACGGGCTGGTCTGAGTATTTCAGAAACTGCTGATCTACTGGGATTTTCATGCACAACCATTTCTATGGTTTACAGAGAATGGTCTGAAAAAGAGAAAATATCCAGTAAGTGGCAGTTTTGTGGATGCAAATGCCTTGTTAAATGCTTTGTAGCTTGTTGAATCTATGCCACAAAGAAGTCGGTTCTAAAGGCAAATGGGGGTCCAACCCTGTACTAGTAGGGTGTACCTAATAAAGTGGCCGTTGAGTGTTCATTGACACAAACAAGATATATATATATATATATATATATATATATATATATATATATATATATATATATATATATATATATATATATATATATATATATAGTTAAATACATTTTGAGCTCTTTCAAATGTAATAAATTTCAGTAAAATAAAAAAGTAATGAGAAATATTTGTACATTTTAAAACAATTTTAACATTTAAAATAAAAATGTACTTTTCATCAGTAGTTTACAGAATTTTTTTAAAACAAAACATAAACAAACTCCTTTTTTTACAAAACTGTGTAAAATTATATTTATATAGTGGTTTAGATTTTAAGAACATACTGCAGGTTACATTTGCTCACTGAAAATGGCATAATAATAATAATAACAACAACAGCAACAATAATAAAAATGGGTTTATCCTTCCATGACACCTCAAAGCGCATTTTAGGCCTGTAACGAAGGGAATCTCCAAACATTTCTCACAGATAATGCTGTGCAAATGGCTTGCAGACAGCAATTTTGGTAGCAATTTATTCTGAATAAATTACACAAATGTCCAGCAATTGTCTTCTTTTTTCCCCTCTACCCTCATTCCTTTGGGAAAAGCCAGATGTGCGATGTGTTGGGTTCTGTGGTTGGTTCTAATATATTTGAGCATCTGATAATAAAACAATATTTATAATTCTGTAGAATTGTGTAACATGTTGATTTGTTTACTATTTCCATTTTAAAAGAAGATGTCTTGCTTAGTGATCCGCTGATGGTGGATCAATCTCTAAAGTTCACATGCATTGAATTATCTTTCCAATATGACCAGTGCATTGCAATATATAGTGTGTGAAGTAGTGGAATATGAGGTTTTTTTTAAGGCTAGTCAAGGATCTCTTTTATGACAGTAGTCAAAGGACAAGGGTTGGCAAACCACTGCAACACCGGGACTTTGAATTTTCTTTAAAACAGATTCAATCTTAAGGACAGCTAATTGGTGGCCAAATGCTTTCAATCTGAACCAAGGACACATGGTTTTCTCAGCTTTGTCTGTACATTATAGGAAAACGTAAGAAGTGAGTTAGAAATCCATCTGTTGGTTGTCTGTCTTTTCGTTATTCAGACGAGCGCTGATCTTAAACTGAAATCTTAACTAATTGATTCCTCCAATCTGCTTATCGGCCACTTTAAGTACTGTTTGTTTTTATATTTAGAAGTAATGATTGCTTACTATGGTTTGTATGGCATGGAAAGCTGCAGTCATTGTACTTCTGTTATGTATTGAGGTTTTGGAGAAAGGAACTTTTTTTGAATGTCATTTCTTACTACATCTTGGCCTGTAATGAAAAGAATGATGATCCATTTGACTTGATTTGATGTACATCATGTTGACAATGGTGCTGAAGTGAGAGATTTAGTCTTACATTTTCCAATGAAATTGTCAACTCTTTAGAACATTTTGTGCCAGGCAAAATCTGTTCATGTATATGTTTTTTAGTCTGTCTGTATTGGTTTTGTTTAATAAGTTTTCAGCTGAGTGATGCCGGGCTGGCGCTTTTTAAAACATTTTTAGCTCTTTTTTTCTTGAGGAATATGGTTGTCATTGTGTTCATGTGAGGCTATTAAACTCTGAAGTTTATTATTGTTCTGCAGCATTTTGCCAATTCCCCTTTGTTTAAGAAAGGAAAACAAGCCCATAATGTTCAAATGAGCCTGAATTTGGTTCAAATTGTGTGGAGTCAGGTGAATAAAAGAAAACCCTATTAAGACGCTGGCTATTTGAAAAAGATGGAATGCAGGTTTATTGGAAAATGGGTTTATTGGAATCAAGATCCTAAATGTTTAAGTAAACTTCATTTAGTCTCATGAAGTAGTTGAAATGGGTCAATGCATGCCTGTAACGGTTTAACGCCACCTCTTTTTCCTGAATTAGATTTCTTTCAAGTTGAAGTAAAATTGAGATAATTGGTGACTCACTTACTATTATGTGGTGTTGTTTTTTTCAACTTGGTGAAAATCAAATCATGAGGGAACATATCATTAAAGGTCTCGTACTTAATAATTCCCAATTAAGTGTCTTTATTTACTGTGATTTAAAAAAATTACATTTTACTTAGTGTGTTCATATTGAATTGCACAATTTATGGTGCTACAGTATTAAGGTGGGATACGGGTAAAGTTTTGGACGGGTTTGGTGGTTTAAGGGTGGATTAAGGTATAAGGAATAGTAAACAGCGTAATGATAAATGTAATTTTCAGAAATGTATTAGAGATGTAATTACATGCAGATAATTTAATGTAAACTCATGTATGTACATAATAATGCATTGTACACTCTCAGAAATAAAGGTACAAGAGCTGTAACTAGTGTGGTACCTTTCATAAGTACATTTTATATATATATATATATATATATATATATATATATATATATATATATATATATATATATATATATATATATAATATATATATATTGTCAGTAAACAGTGGAGATAAAAAATAACCTTCAACCCTCCTATTTGAAGTTTTTGTAACGTGAGTAAAATTGCAGTTTTAAGCACATTTCATGAGTGACAATAATCTGAAACATGACCTTTTAAATATTAATGTTAATTAAATTAATATTAAAATAAAAGATTTTGAAACTTAATAAGAGTTTTATAAACAAACACTGATTAAAATTTGGGAGCACTTTAGATATTTAGTTATTTGGTGTTAATCTGGCACCTGCTGGTAAACTTCGTGATTATTTGACCATCCCAGTCAAACATTTTAGTTGACGGTAAATGGTGATCCTTTTTAAAGTGACTGAAATTTCATCCCCACCAATCATTCCATATCTGTGATTTTAAGAATATTACAATTATCACTAATTAAAGACTTCCCAAAAGGTTGGTTGTCCACAAAAGACAAATGTACATGATGACAAGATATACATTTAAATTAACACTTATTAACAATGCTTTTGTCTAAAGTGACTTACAATTAAATTCAATAAGAAGAGACAATACACACAAGAAGCGGTAATTATACAAATGCAATTTGTGCTCAGAGATTTAAGTGCTAGAGTAAGGAAGAGATAAAGAAAGAGGATAAATCTAGAGAGAGAGAGGACAATCTCATTTATATATTTTTGTACAATTTTCTCATCCCCCCTAACGCTAGGGTTTGAGGACATGGCTCAGTTTAAAATTGTTAAATATTTTATTATTTAAATCATATGAACTTGTTGAAATAAGATACTTTTCTGCCAATAAGTTAATTAGTTATGTTTCCTGTTGAGATTAGCACTGGATTAAGCACTTTGCGCTTATTGAAGATTATATTATCTGTTTGTCAAACTGGTGGATGGAGTTGTTCTACAGTGTATTGGCATATTAAATACAGAAATCATACTATTCCCAGGCTGCTCTGACATATGCTACATAAGCCAATATAAAAGCTCATTGTGGAGAAGAGGAATTCTGGCACAAAATTGTATTACTCTGAGATTTCCATGCCCACCAGGAGCGGCTTTTTTCCAGTGGGAATATATTTGTGTTGAGCATCATTATGGAATTGCCTTTCAAGATTTCTGGTTCAATCGTGAGCAACTGTGACTATTTTCAGTATTACTTTTATCTTATTTTTTAAAATCTTTTGTTTACCACATTATAATCACTAATATACTATAGAATTACAGTGGTATTACACAGAAACATTTTCCAATAACTTGGCAATAATAATGGATACGTTTAAACATTGTGCAAATGCTTTATTGTGGGCTAAAGTCGAGGAGGTAGTAGATTTGTGACACATCCCAGAGCACAACAGGCTTTTGAGTCCACATGTTCAGGGCATTTATGGCGCATTTAGGGGTTATACTTTTATTTTGATGGTCTTCATGAGACATTCTGTTGACTAAGCAATATTGAAAATGCATGTCAACTAACTCTTAGTACAGAGTAAACTGGACATTATTTAGATAATGTTTGCAGATATTTTCCTATCTGCAAACTGGTTCTTTTGGACAGTTCATTATAATGAAGTAGTTCAAACAACCAGTTCACCAAATGAATGTAATTTCACTGTTTTGTAATACACACTACCTGACAAAGGTCTTGTCACCTTTCCAAGTTTTAGGAACAACAATTAATAACTTGACTTCTGGTTGATCATTTGGTATCAAAAGTGGCTTATATGAAAGGCAAAGGCCTCAAGATTACCCTTATTTTACCAAAATAAAATATGATCATGCCTTGAGTTTTAAATATTTAAGTAGGACAGTAAGGTCTGACTTTGCTTGGACAAAAGGCTTGTCACCTAATAGAAACGATGTACTGTATAGAATATAAAGTCATGATGCATTGGAAAAACAATTAATATTGTGTATGACTTCCATGAGCTTGAAGGACTGCATCCATACATCTCTGCAATGGCTTAAATAACTTATTGATAATGTAATCTAGAATGGCAAAGAAAGCGTTCTTGCAGGACTCCCAGAATTCATCAAGATTCTATGGATTCATCTTCAATCCCTTCTCCTTTATCTTACCCCAGACATGTTCAACAATGTTTATGTCTGGTTACTGGGCTGGCCAATTACCTGAAGTATGAGAAGGAGCGCTATCCTGCTGAAGAATTTGCCCTCTCCTGTGGTTTGTTATGTAATGGGCAGCACAAGCGTCTTGATACCTCAGACTGCTGATGTTGCCATACACTCTGCAGAGCTCTCTCGCACGGCCCCATACTAAATATAACCTCAAACCATGATTTTTCCTTTACCAAACTTGACTGATTTCTATGAGAATCTTGAGTTCATGCCGGCTCCAATAGGTCTCTTGCAGTGTTTGTGATGATAATGATGCAGTTCAACAGATGATTCATACCTTCTGCCGCTTTTCCAAATGAAGAGCTAGAAGTCAAGTTATTATATGTTGCTCTTACAACTGGGATCAATGACAATAATTTTTTCAGGTAGTGTAAATGTAAAACTGAAAGTGAAAGTTTGAGTCTATTAAAGACGGTTGATTTGGTGAAACGCCTCATCTATTTCTTTAAATATAAACAAACTAAACTTACAGACTGATAAACAGACTGATTGTTTTACTTCATAAGATTTCAGTGCATCACCCGGAGACTTAATTATTAAAGCTATAGTCATAGAATGCATTGATAAAATATGTTTAAGTTGTTCTCTGTTATCTACATAGTAGGTATCTGGCTAAGGTAATGCAGTGTCCCAATTCTCTTTAGCCTGAAGGCGTAGGGCTAAGGGGAAGGGGTAAATAGCCCTTCGAACAAAGATTTTTTTCAGGACCACACTCAAAACCATGGGGTAAGAAAATTTCCCAGAATACACCAGCCACATAGTTAAACCCTGAAGTAAGAAGATCCATAATTTAGTATTTTTATCATTATAACGAATTTTTACAACAAATAAACAGGTCTATATTCATACCCGCGAACATGTTTCATCGTCATGCTTTTTAAAAAACATCTAAAATAAAAAAACGCTAGATTTCGCTATCTATAATCCATAACTTCTGTATAGCAATCCCAATGGAATGGAATACCCTGTCAGAAAACTCTAGTGGCTGATAATGGCCTTTTTACAGTGTCTGTTTACAGAGGTTTACTTGATTGGCTAAGGATAGAAAAGATGTAAAGAACCTTAAGTCTACAGATATCTGTTTTCACAGACTTTTCCAAAACTTTGTGGGTTTTTCTGTTTTTCCGAAAGTTTTCCGGGCCTGGTAAATGCCATGTCAAAATTCCATGACTTTTCCAGGTATTCCATGACCGTATAAACCCTGATTATAGCAGTAAAAAGGTCATTCCCAGCTACTAGACTTTTCTGACAGGGTATTTGAGCGTCATCGAGTGTCAGAATATTGGGACTGCTATACAGGAGTTATTATTAGGAATTATAGATAGTGAAATTAAGCGGTTTGTATTTTAGCTTTTTTTTTTTTAAAGCATGACAGTAAACACAAACGCGGTTATGAATATATTAAAACGTGCTTGTTTTTCATAAAAATTCGTAATAATGACTTGTCGTAATAAATACTAATTTGTGGATCTTCTTACTTCCGGTTGCAGCTATATCCTGCCGTTGTGGCTGGTGTATTCTGGGAAATTTTCTTACTCCTTGGTTTCTACCCCTTCCCTTAGCCCTACACCTTCAAGCTAAAGAGAATTGGGAGGTAAGGGAAATGGCTAAGAGGTAGAATTAGGATTGGGCCCAAGTGATTCCCATATTTGACATTTGTATTCTAAAAAGCTTTGATAAAATAAGTTAACTGACTTCATTGTGAAAAAGTGTACAATCCATTAAAATATAATTTTCAAAATAAAAGTCCCAAAATCATTTGAATACAAGGCAAGCTGTAAAAGGAAACTTATATATTATCATTGATTGTTATCTCATAAAGAAGCACCGTTTGATTGTTTTGGTTTTGTTGTAGCAGTTTAACTTTTGTTCTGATTTGCACATTTTCTTGTGCACATTTACTTGAACAAGATTTATATAAGGAGGAGGGAAAAATGGTGTTTGAGTTTCACTATGCATAGGTAATTACAAACATCCACTCAATGGCACCTTTACTTTCATATTGCCTATATGTGTGTTTCCCAGTGTTGGGTTGTGGTTGGAAGGGCATCCGCTGCATAAAACATATGCTGATAAGTTGGTGGTCCATTCCGCTGTGCAACCGATGTGCATCCGCTGTGCAACCGCTTGTCTTTAATGTGATACCAAAGATAAAATGTCATCTTTAACAATGAAGGCCAGTGGGTGAGTGGCTTAACTGACAAGTAGTCCTTTTAATGTGATTTGACTGATCTGAACTAAAAATCTTACCATGGAGCATACATGAATTGGAGAATTACCAACACAATCTCACGGCAATTCGTTACTTTTTGATTTAGTGGCAAATTCGTACGAATTTATACGATCTAATTCTTACAATTTAGTACGATTTGCTGATCACCCAATGACTGTTGGGGTTAGGGGTGGGGTTAGGTGCCACGCCTCCTTTTTAAAATCGTTTCCTCGTGAGATTAGGCTGGAATTACAGACTTGGCTGCATTTTTGTGTCTTTTTTTATTTCTATTCTAACACAATATTAAATGTGTATCTCTCTAAACACGGTCTTGCCCACTAAACACATCACTTTCTCTAAATCCTTGAAAGAACCCTGGTCCTTTGGAAAAGTTCAACTAAACAAACATTTCTTTTGATTTGCTGTGTTATAGTTGTGGGAGGACGTGCAGTCTAACATGCAGCGTGATTTGTTTGAATCCTCAAGCAAACAATGTCAGGGACTGAAGGTGAATGTGGCGTCCGTTTCATTTGGAGGATCGCTGTATAAGTTCAAGATCATTTTCTCCATGAATCTGGCAAACTGTAATGTTGCGAAGTAGAGAATAAATAATTTGTTTCTGCCAGTGTCAAACATGATTCCGTTGCAAGAAAAACAGGCTCGGTCTCTCTGGGCCAGCGTTTGGAAGGGATGAAAGCTCAGTGTGATCCCAAAAGGTCATGGGGTGAGCCTGTATCTGTTTTCTCAAGCGTGGGCCTGAGCCTCAGTCCCGCACTGGAAGATGGTTGAACAGATCGTCTGCTGTTGTGTTAGTGAGGTGGGCCGCACTCTCTCAGTGAGGTGCCCGCTGTCATCGCTGTGACCTCTGAACTCGGCTGTGGGCAAACGCTGGACTCCTGAGGCTGAGGGCAGTGTTGCAGATGACCAGCGGCTGAAATTCATGCAGGGGTCAAAGATCAGAATCTGTGGGCATATTTGTATATATTTACTTTTATTTTAGGTCCCTGTAGCTTCTTTTAAGGCCTGTTCACACCAAGAATGATAACATATCGCTGTCTATACCAATGCATGATAATGTGTGCTTCATTTTGAGTTAGTGCTGTAGTCTTGTTGTCTGTTGCTTCATTCATCATATATAAAAAATCTAAAGTTATTCAAATAATATAGCTTTTCTTTAATTATTGTTATATCATTACTTATTATTGTTATCATTATTATTGAGCATCTATTCATTTCTTTCTTTCTATTCATTCATTCATTCATTCATTTATTTTTATTCATTTCTTTTCATCCATCCATCCATCCATCCATCCATCCATCCTTCCATCCTTTTCTTTCTTTCTTTCTTTCTTTCTTTCTTTCTTTCTTTCTTTCTTTCTTTCTTCCCTTTTTCCTTCCTTCCTTTCTTCCTTATTTCTTTCTTTCCTTCCTTCTTTACTTCCTTCCTTCCTTCTTTTTTTCTTTCTTTCTTTCTTTCTTTCTTTCTTTCTTTCTTTCTTTCTTTCTTTCAATTCATTTATTCTTTTTTCTATTCATTCATTTATTAATTACTTTCTTTCTATTCGTTTCTTTTCATCCATCCATCCATCCATTCATCCATCCATCAATTTCTTTCTATTTACGCATTCATTCATTTTGTTTAGTTCTGTTCATTCATTCATTCATTCATTCATTCATTCATTCATTCATTCATTCATTCATTCATTCATTTTGTTCTGTTCATTCATTCCTTTCTATTCATTCCTTTGTCCTGTCCATTCATTCATTCATTCATTCATTTTGTTCTGTTCATTCATTCCTTTCTATTCATTCCTTTGTCCTGTCCATTCATTCATTCATTCATTCATTTATTTTTTTCGGCTTAGTCCCTTTATTAATCTGGGATCATCACAGCGGAATGAACGGCTAACTTTTCCAGCACATGCTTTACGCAGCGGATGCCCTTTCAGCTGCAACTCATCACTGGGAAACACCCATACACTTCCATTGACACACATAAAGTTACAACAATTTAGCTTACCCCATTCACCTGTACCGCATGTGTTTGGTATTGTGGGAGAAACTGGAGCACCCAGAGGAAACCCTCGAGAACACGGGGAGAACATGCAAACTCCACACAGAAATGCGAACTGACTCAGCCAAGGCTCGAACCAGTGACTTTCTTACTTTTTTCATTCACCTCTTTATTTCTTTTTATTCATGTCTTTCTTGTCATTCATTCATTTCTATCCATTCAATCATGACCTCAGAATCTCTGGGCATATTTCTATATATTAACTTTTATTTTAGGTCCCTGTTGTTTCTTTTAAGGCCTGTTCACACAAAACAATAATATCTATTCTATACCAATGCATGATAATGTTCACTTTATTATGAGCAAGTGCTGCGGTTTTGTTGTCCGTCACTTTAGATGCCAGTAAATTATAAATTGATGAATTATCATCTGTTTTGAACATTTATTGTATATGATCTAAAAAGATTCAAATTATATAGTTTTTGTCAAAATTGTTATATTGTTTGACATCTCTATTCCTATACAGTTAGAATGATTGCAGAACTTTTTAGATGCTGTTAGTTCTGTTGTTAGTTTAGGTGTGTAGTCCTTGATGTGAATTTAAATTTATATCTTATATTAGTTAACAAATCAGTAGAATAGAAATAGAACATTCATTTTAATAGAAGTCAAACATCAGTTATCATTCAGAAATTATTCCAATACATTGGTGCTCAAGAAACATATTTTCTTGTTGCCAATGTTGCATTTTTTAATTATAATTTGCTAGATTGTAAATATGTTTACTGCAAAATTGTAGCAATTTAATGTGGCCTTGCAAACAAAAAACAATATTCCTAATATTTTTGCCACAATATAAACAATATTACTATCCTTTTTATTAATGTAATGTAGCTATTCTTGTTGAATAAATATTCATATTTATCAATATATTTTTTTAATGTGCAAATGTGCGCATCTGGTTTGCGATAAGTCCAACTGTCATGTGCACATCTAGTTGTGGCACCGAGCGGCGCATCCAGTGTGTGACTTGCTTTAGGAGAGAACTCCAGACTTCCCTTTCCCCCAGACCCCAGATATTGTAATGAAAATATCTAAATCTTTATTTCTTTTATCAATCTTTTAAATCTTTTATAAGGTCTCAGCCTGTTAAATGTGTGTTTATGCTAAATTTTTGTTCATTTCTTCTTGTGTAGAGTTTTGGTCAAACAGCCTTAAGCCAGAGCCTGAATGCATAATGCTGCCCATTTGCACAAACAGAGCAACAGGTCACCCACCTGCCATTGGGCAGTCAGGCATAAACATTACACTTTCTCTTCCTTTCTTTCTGCTTCTTATGCTCTTACTGCCACCGGGGCTCCAAGTGGAAACGTTATCATTGGGGTTTGTGTCTCCCCTTTGTCCTTGCCCTCCCCTAAGGCTCTGGAGCATAATTTAATTAAACATTGGTTTAAGAGGATCATGCAGGAAGAGACCGGCTGGTCACAGACAGGTCAGGGCAAAAGAATGCAGCCGAACTGAACTGCCTCTGTGCAGAGGAATTCGACTTTTTTTTCTGCAGCCACAAAATATTTTATTTATAAATACATGTTTTTAGAATGTATACATAGGACTGGTGACAGATAATAGTTTGTTTCACGAAAAGATTGATGATAGATTGTTTCCTCATTTTTTTATGCATTTATATAGGCCACTCTTGGTCTTTATTATCAAACGTTATCTTAATTATCCTGGTCATTTTTTTTCTGCTTATCTTTTATAATATTGTTTGGATCTAATTTGATGTTAACTATAGTCATTTCATACACAAATTGTATTTCAGTTGGCAGTGAGTTTTAGTATCCATAAAATCTCTACATGAGATGTTTTTGGTTGTTTTAAGAGTCCCTTGGCTTTTTTAAAATAAAGTGATAATTAAAAAAACTATTCGTACTTAACTTAAGAACCATTTTAATTAGAGTTCATGAGAAATATAACTGCAATGTAATTTTGTCATGTTAATGTCCTTGTTTACTTTGATTGAGATTTTTCATGGGTGTAGTTTTTATGATCAAATGAAACAACTAAAATTCCTCTTTTTTTGTTTGATTCTTTCTTTCTTTTCATTTTTTTTCATTCATTAATTCTTTTATTTATTCATTCATTCATTCAGTCAGTCAGTCAGTCATTTAGTCATTTATATTAATTCATTTTATTTAGTCATTTTTTCTTTTTTTATTCATTCATTTATATTCATTTATTTGATTCATTTATTTTTCAATAATCTTTTTTTATTCATTCATTTCTTTTCTGTCTATCTTTTTATTCATTCATTCATTCAGTCATTTATTTTTTCATTCATTCTTTCGTCCATTCATTCCTCTTTCTTTCTTTTTTTCTTTTTTCTTTCTTTCTTTTTTTCTTTCTTTCTTTCTTTCTTTTCATTTTTTTCATTTATTAAGTATTTTATTCATTTTTTCTTTTCATTGTTTTGTCTTCATTTATTTATTTTGTTTCATATATTTAATTAATTCAAATCTTTTCAATAATCTTACTTCATTCATTCATTTCTTTTCATTCATTCATTTCTTTTAATTTTTTAAAATTACTTAATTAATTCATACATTCATTCAATCCTATTCCTTCAGTTTTATTCATTCATTTTTTTCCTTTTCAATAATCTTTTTTCAATTAATTATTTCTTTTTTTCATTTATTTCTTTTTCATTCATTCAATTATTCATTCATTCATTCATTATTTTCTTTTCTTTCTTCACTGTCTTACCTTTTTCATTCATTTATTCATTCCTTTCTTTTATTCTTTTATTCATTAATTTCTCTTTTCATCCATTAATTAATTCTTTCTTTCTTTTCATTATTTTTTCTTCCATTCATTAATTTCATTTGATATTCATTCATTTATTCGTTTCAAACATATAGTTTCATTAATCTTCCTTTTATTCATTATTTTGTCTCTTTCCATTCATTAGGTAACTCTCTTTCTTTTTTCCATTCATTTTTTTCATTCATTCATTCATTCATTCATTCATTCATTCATTCATTCATTCATTCATTCATTTCCTTTCTTTTCAGTTTTTCCTTTTTCATTTATTTATTTTTTCATTCATGCTTTTCTTCCTTCCTTTCTGTCCTTTCCTTTCATTATTTTGACAAATCAATTTTTATTTCTAATTTCATTCATTGTTTCTTTTCATTAAACTAATAAATGAGTCGTTCCTTCCTCCTTTCTTTCCTTACTCCCTTTGTTTCTTTACTTCTTTGTTTCTTTCCTTCCTTCTCTCTTTCTTTTCTTTTTTCTTTCTCTCTTTGTTCGATCTCTCTCTCTCTCTCGTGGTGAAGAGAGACGCCTGTCTGTCTTGGATCTGCAGTGGTGTTGAAGGTTTGTGGATTCTCTCTTTCTTTCTCTCTCTTTCTCTCTTGGTCTTACTATAGAATAATTACCATGACTAACAGAACATTTATTTTGAAAAAGAGAAACAGTTGTTAAAAGCTCTCAATGACAATCTCATTTTACATTGCCTGCCACATAAAACATTTGAGAATGAATGCCACAGAAAAGAGCTTACAGAATCTGGTGAGGAGTTGGAGATGGGGATTTAGCCAAGTGACATTCACACTGGGCCATTTCAACACTGAGCCTTCACTATGTTCACCAGTTTAACAAGCGCGGGACCACATCACTCACTTTGCTGGGTTAATTTCAACGGACCAAATGCAAAGATATTATTGGGTCTAGACTGAGGGAAAGCCAGTGCGGACACAGTGAAAGCTGCTGCTCCTTTTTTAGGAGCTTCTGTAGGAAGCTCAACAAGCTGCAAATTTTATGGATATCTTTGCCTGTGTTTTAATGATAGAGTTGGTGTTTCTGACATAAAACACTGCTATTAAACTCGTCACGATGGTAGAAGCTGTTGGCATCGGCTTGCTGCAGTGTTTTCTTACAAGCAGTTGAAGGGCCAATTGTGAAGTTAACATTCAGTTGTTTGTCGGGGTTTATAAAGTGGCTGGGGTGAATTTAGTGAGTGACATCAAGGTTGTCTGGTGACTCAGAATGGACCACAAGTCACTTTGGTCAGCCACTGCTAATGGTGTTGACATCATTTTGCCGTCATGTCATCACAGACTTTTGAAACTAAGGAAAGCACTGTTTGGATGCTCTTTTTAGGAATTATTGCTTTCACGTTTTAAACAAATTATAGCCCATTTAGTGTTATACAGTAGCTCCAAAGTGCTTATTAAAAATACAACAAATACTTTTTAAAAATTAAAAATACAACAAATCAAATTTGTTAGGTTTTTGTAATATAGACCATTTTAACATAAAGATATTTATGATAATTTCTGGTTCACTTGTGTTTTTTTTTTTTTCAGAACTCACTTTTGGGGGTTTACACCTACCAAACTTCAAACAGTAACAGTTCTTGACCCCAGTGAGATATAACATAAATTAGGTATCATTGGAAAGGAGACACTTTGAAGCTTACAAGGTCCATCTAGAAATGCAAAAAAAAATGAGTTAACATTAAAGTAATTAGAAACCAAATGTATTGTGTTCAATATTTGTTTGTTTTTTCCATATACAAACAAAAGAAAACATTAATATAATGACATAGAAAAAATATGCCTTGAAAGCCAAGTGTTACATGAGTTTATATTTCGAATATGATGAAGATAGCATGCAAAATGCAATATTAGTAAAAGGTTTTCTGAGACTATAACTGTCCCTCACTGTCAGAGGCACTTTCTTAAAAATGACCTTCCCAAACGAAAACAGCAATAGTTGCTAAATAATTTGGTCTACATTTACAATTCATGTATCTTTGGAAAGAGGACACTTTAGACTTTATTATCCATTGTCTAAAGTCTACAATGTTAAAAACAAAAACAAGTTATAGATGCTTAAGTAATGTAAAAAAAATGCATCACACTAAACATTTTATTATTTCATGAAGAAATATATTAAACTAGTCCTGTAGCGATACAGAAAAGTAATAGGTCAAAAGCCACACATCCCATGAGTATACAGTATGTTTTGAATTTGATGGCAGTGTGGAGCCATTCAAATTTCCTCATGCCAATCAAACTTTCTGGAATTATAATTCTGAGACAATGCTCTCCTTGTTTGAGGAGATACAGTCTGATGAACACATGTACTGAAGGTTTCTAACAGCTATTTTAGTAAATTTACATACCACTTCTTTTTTCCAATTGTAAAAAAAGATGCATAGTATAAGTGCTTTATTTGAGCACAAAAAGTGCATTGTTCAAAATGTGTCAGTTTTATTTAGGTACTATTTGTATGCTACTAGACTTCAAAATAATATTGATTTCATGCTGCATAGTGATTTTTTAAAAGGTAAATAAAGCAAGGATTTAAACTTTTCTTAAATTGAATCCTGGCAGCAGCGTTCTGGATTAACTGCAACTGTCTGACTGTCTTTTTGGGAAGACTGGTGAGGAGTCCATTACAGTAATCTATCCTGCTGGTGATAAAAGCATGAACAAGTTTCCTCACTGGAAATAAAGCACCTAATTCTTGCAATGTTTCCGAGATGATAGTATGCTGATTTATTTACTGCTTTGACATGACTACTAAAAACTTAGACCTGCCTTCAGAATCACACTAAGATTCTTGAACTTATTTTTTGTTGTTTGACCCTTAGAGCCAAGGTACACGTTCACCTTGAGAACCTCATCTCTGTTCCCAAATGCAATGACCTCAGTTTATCTTAGATTAAAAGTTATACTGTATTTAAAAGTTTCTAAATTAGTTATTTTAGACCAAAGCATAACCAACCAAAAATTAAAATGACCATAATAATAACCAAGATTCATTCAGATTAATTTTGAACACCTGTTTTGCTTTTCAATTAATGATCAAATTAATTGTATTATTATTCTATAATAATAGTATTATTATTATTATTATTATTTCCCAGGGATGGGTTGCAGCTGGTAGGGCATTTGCTATGTAAAACATATGCTGGATAAGTTGTCAGTTCATTCCGCTGTGGCGACCCTTTATTGATAAAGGGACTAAGCCAAAAAGAAAATGAATTGTTTTTATTATAATTATAATTATTATTATTTTTTGTATTTTAGCAGTAGTCATCATGGTATTGTTATCAAATTTCACTGCATTAAATTGCTTAATTTTACAGTTTTGAGTACATAACGCAGTTTTTGGCTCAAGAGACATACAGCCCAATCAAAAACATTCATAATATACAATAGATGGGATGGATCAAATTATTAGTGTTTTTTGTTTATGTCAAAAGAAATATCTTCTCCTGTTTGACTCTGTCTCACAGATGCTGCCTCCTGCATCTGGCAGTATATTAGAAAATACAATCTTATAAACAAAGATTCCAGGAAATTCGCTCTCTGCTCTGAGTTTTAGACTGTGCGCTATGGTTCACCTGCACTTGAGTCAAGTTAACCCCGAATGTTTGGAAAATGCTGTTGTTCGGAAGCTCTCCCGGACCACACCACGCAGCTCAGCATATTTATTGTGAGCTCGGTTGCCAAAGTTTTACCAGAGCTGTCAGCCTTGCGATAGCGCCAACTCCAATGGCAGAGGTCTTCCAAAGTGGGGAACAAAGGGAGTCTGTGTGCCACTAACATCTCAGAATGTCCTGGAATGGACAGAAAGAAGCTCTTTCAAATAGGCTCCTAATCAGAGTCATGTTCCTTATTTAATTTAGGGGGACACTTGCAGCTCTTACTTGTCCTTTCTTCACAGCTTCATTCATTCCCAGTGGTCTGCCATAATGAACACTTGGCTCCGCTATGGGCATCTGTCATAAAACTGAATTCATCCCAGATGGCACATGCGTTACACGTGCACATACATATGTGACCCTGGACCACAAAACCAGTCATAAGGATCGATTTTTGGAAATTGAAATGTATACATCACTTGAAAGCTGAATAAAAGAAGTTTTGCATTGATGTAGGTTTTGTTAGAACAAGACAGTATTCAGTTCAGATACAAATATTTGAGGATTTGAGTCTGAGGGTGCAAAAAAACCCTAAACATTGAAAAAATCACCTTAAAGTAATGCAATTTAAGTTCTCAGATGCATATTACTGAAGTTTTGACATTTACTGTAGGAAATTTACAAAAAGACTTCATGGAAGATGTTCTTTAACTAACGCTCTACAGATTTTGCCATAAAAACATACAATACAATGTAAGGCAGTTATTGCTTTATTTCACTCTGAAAGTTTAGAGTTCACAATATTGGAGTGCAGTGTCTGGTTAAATTAAAATTGTTTAAACTGTGATTTAACTTTGAAATAGAATTGAGAAGAGTCCTGGTTCAGTAATATTTTTTTCTTGTATAATTTTTCATAAATATCTTGTATATATTTGTTTATATGTACTATACACTTGCTTTATCTGTCCTTTCACAGCTGCAGTGTGTGATGTGATGTTAATTACTTGAGTTCTACAATATGCTAAAAATAGCATTTGAGTGATACGTCCTGCTGAAATAATGTAGGTAGTGAAGAGAGAGAGAGAGTTTGCTCTTAACAAAGCTCTCTTCATCTTGCGTAGGTACAAGTGATTCCAATTATAGCTATGAGTGCTGTTTACTGGCCGAGGTCAAAGGGTCGTGTCTGAGGAGCATGTCTGATCCTTCAAGTAGCAAAGAGTAAAGGAGTGGCCCTCACTCACAGAGGGATTTGTTCCACTACTGACATTATTATATGTATTTAGTCTTATAGAAAGAATAAAGATATGTAGTATGATATGCAGTTGTGTTGATGGATGAGTCAAATAAATTATCTGTCTGCACAGAAAAATGGATCAATGGATGGAATATAGATAGATGGATGGATTGAAGGATATATGAATGGATGGATATGAATGGATGGATGGATATACAGTGCTCAACATAATTGAGGCCATTTTGAAATATAAATATTTTGCCCATAATAACATACATTGGTGCATTTGAACTAAACTGAAAAAATTATTAAAATAATGTTTTAGTCACAGAACATCTTTAGAAATAGAAAGATAATACATTTACATTCAAGCAAAATATTGCAAAAACAAATTACAAACTACAAAATTTCAACAAAATTGTATATGTTTTTGTTTCTCTTGATTTTTGCTAATGTTATTACATATTTTTTTCTAACATAAATTTGGGTTGCTAATTTTTGAACTATTATTGTACGTTATTTTGTTAGATAAGCTCCAGATTTGGCTTCAGTACTGACTAAACTAATGGATATGCACAAATATAATATTGTAAAGCTTCCTATAGAAAATATTCATTTAAATTAGAGATTTGTGGGGGTGTACTTATGTATGCTGAGCACTGTAAGTGGAAGGATGAATATAGATCGATATGGATGAATGGATAGATATAAATGATGGATGGATGGATGGATGGATGGATGGATTGTTAGATGTATGGATGAACGGATATAAAGAGATAGTGGAAGAGATAGAGAGGAGAGAGAGATTGAGATAGATGGATGAATGAATATAAAGGGAAGAATGAATATGGATGGATGGATGGATATAGGAAGGTTGGGAGCAAGGGAGGGATATGGATGGATGGATAAAGGGAGGTACGGAGAGAGAGAGAGAGAGAGAGAGAGATGGATAGAGATCATAAAGATGGATGTATGGATGGATGGATGGATTGATGGATGGATGGATGGATTGATGGATGGATGGATGGATAGAAATGAAAGAATTAATATAGATGGATGGATAGATAGAAATGGATGGATGAATGGATGGATATAAATGGATGGATGGATATACATGGATATGGATTGATGCATGATATGAAGGGATGGATTAATATGGATGGACTGATATTAGGAGGTAAGGACTAGAGAGAGAGAGCTGAAAGGATGGATGGATATTAATGGAAGGATGAATATAGATGGATGGATGGATATTAATGGAAGGATGAATATAGATGGATATGGATAGATGGGTGGATGGATATGGATGGAAAAATAAAGGGAGGTAGGGAAATCGATGTAGAAAGATGGATATAGATGAATATAAGGATTGATATGGATGGATATAAATTGATGGGTGGATGGATATAAATGGAAAAATAAATATAGATGGATATGAATAAATGGAGGTAGGGAGAGAGATAGATAGAGATCAATGTGGATGGGTAGATGGATATAAATGGAAGGATGAATATATATAGATTGGATGGATGTAGATGAATGGATAGATAGATATAGATGGTTGGATGATTATAAATGGATGTAGATGGATAGATAGATAGATAAGGATGGATATAGATGATGAATAGATGCAATTAGATGGATGAAAAGCTATAGATTGATGGATGGATATATAGATGGATAGATGACAGGATGGGTTTGTTTAGCATTTCTGTCATTAATGTTGTATTGTATCTTTTATCAAACCACCAGTAAACAGAAAGATCTAGATTCAGTTGAACTTTCACCTCGGCTTCCCAAAGAAATCCAGAAACCACTTCTTCCAAAATATATGGAAATGTAAGCAACATTCCAAACGGCACAATGTCAACCAATTAATCAGATTAATATGTGACCTCAGAGTACAAGAGGCAAGAAAAATCAATTTGTTTTAGCATGCGGAGAGTTCCGGCAGAGAGGCGGAGAGGTGGGAGAGACAGAAGAGAGGAAGCCGGGGTGAGGGTCCGCCATGCCTGAGGGCTGCCGGCCTTCCTGTCAACAACACAATATGATGTGGCATTCGCAGAGGATCCAGCCATTACTGCGCCACAGAACTGCCTGGAGCTTATCCTGTCCACTAAACAGCAAATAGAACCATCTCTGTGTAGGGCTATTGTTCAGTGATATGATACATACGTGATGTGTTTATGATCTATAAGACGACTTAAGCTTTTTATGGTAAACTTTCCTGTTATTGTGCATAGCTGACAGATCAGAGGGCACTAAAATATGCAAGGTTATTTATGAGTAATCCTATTTCCTCCTATTACATGTCTCTAAATGTGACTTCTCAGTCTGGCTTCACTCTCTCACAATAGCTGGGTTTCCATCACCTTGTGTTAATGCACATTTATAAGTATTGCTTGAGAAACAACAACAACCATTGCAATATATATTTTTTCCATTGCTGGTCTATGGTGATGTTTTATTTATGAATGCCTCAACAAATGTCTTTAGCATTTAAACTCTGTTTATTATAGCACTTTGAGGTGTTACAGGCTGTTGTTCACTAACTCATTATTGTGAACTATATGCCAAAGCTGAGTGGACTTCTTTGAATGCACTGCTTTTCTTACTTTTAAAATATCAAAAAATTCTGAAATCAAGAAGCATTTTCTAGACAAGCAAAACATATTGTCTTTTAAGAAATAATATGCCAAAGTGAAGTGAGTTTTTTCTTAAAGCAAGCAAAATAATCTGCCAGTGGTGTAAGAAAAATTATTTTGTTTTTCCCTTTGACATTATTTAGGATAATTTTTCTTACACAACATTATTTTGCCTGTTTTAAAGAAAGACTCTTCTTGGTTTATAATTTTTTTTATATATTTGGACTAGAAACAAGACAAAAAAAATCTTAGTAAGAAAAGCATTTTTGCAGTATATAAGTAGGTACACCCACTGGATGACTCTGGTCTACAAGGTTCTTCTTGGTCTGGCACCTTTATACCGATAAACTCTTCAAAAAGCCATTACTAAGTTCAAGTAAAATGTATCATTTGTCTCTTCCTCGGGTTTGAACTGAAATAGAGAAGTAAGCTTTTAGTCATGCCAACCCCTCGTCCTGGAGTACTCTTCAGTCTGAATTAAAATTGCCTAAACTCATCCTGAATAAATCATTTCGCTCTATCCTTTATAACAAACAACAACTGTCCATTTCTCCATGTTGTAATGTGGTATGGCTAAATAACCAAACTGTATTTTATTTTTAACCTCTTGGCCAGATCACCCTTGTAAATGAAATCTCGATCTCAATTGGTTTTTAACCTGGTTAAATAAAGAAACGTATATATAAACAAGGAATGAAAACTGCAAACCTTAAGTAAAAAAAAGAAATATCTTTATTTGCTAAAAAGTGTTTACACTCACGTAAGGTGGTTTTGGTGAGAGGTGTTTTTTAATTTTTAGGTGTTTTTGGTGCGAAAATAGGTTTAAACTGATGTAGCGAACATTACACCCACGTGAATCAGATCTCTTCCTTATGCTTGCCTTGTTTAGTGTTGGTTACTATGATTACTAATACTACAGTTAATGACTCTGACCAAAGTCCCGTTAAGGCAAGTCATTTCACTTGGCAGTCATCTTTGAAACGCTTCTCGGGCATTCTGTCTGAATGGGGAAACATCGAAAGGAAACAGATGATGGCACCAACCTCATTTATGGCCATTCTAAACATTATCATCCTCTTAATAATGCGTCGTCTGATCGCGCTCCTCTTCTAAAGTAATTCACAACCTGTTCTTAATGGTGAATCTCCTCCAGAAATTACAGCAAATCTTTGTTTACAGGTTTGTGGGCGATTGAGTTGTTGTCATGTGATGTGCTTCTGACAGGACTCTATCATTTCATACAGATTACACAACCAAAAAAAAAAAAAACTTTTTCAAGTGCACTTGGTTCACTTAATAGTAATTTACAATTCAATTAAAGATTTTAAGCTTTATTTGGACATATTTCTTATGTCTGTGAAGCAAGTATTAGCTGAGATTCTAGTGCATTTATTGACCACTAAATTGTCATAAAGTCTGCTCCGAGGTTTTCCCTGGAGAAATGTCAGTCTATAGCGATCAATGATTGGCTCCTGTACCAGGCTTCATTCGCCATATTGACCGTTACACTTTTCCCCATTCAAAACTATACGAGTGACGTGTCTTGTATATTCAATAGTCTTTGATGGGAACACACCTACTCACATTTGAAAATTGTCCTTTTTTTATTTGCTTCACATTAGGATGGAAACCCAGCTAATGTGATTTTATAAATAACTATATAATATTAGGTAATAAGGCAAATCCAACAGTATATTTTGCAAAATCCGGCAACAATAAATTTGTTTCTTCTAATTGCAACTTAGACTACTAATGCGACTTATTTTTACATAGGTATTTTCTTCTTTGACTAAGCCTTCCATAATTTCTTTCTCAGGACAGGAAAATTAGGAAAAACAGCATGTGGTTGCATAGCATACCACTTCGCCCTCTTCCCTTCTTCACTGGCTGTTGTAACAAGCCTCACTTCCTGCTTGGGAACCAGTGGCAGCGATTTAAAATAAAATTTTACTGCCAATCAGAAAAAGCAAGCCTCTGCCGTATGCACTCAGACACAACAGGCTTTACTTCACACGTTCCCTATTACAGTAATGAGCTATACACATCCAGGAACACATGTTTTCACTGTACAGATTTATGAAACAGTGACCAGTAGTGTTGAAGTTTATATTGCCACAATTATTGCTTTGTGTCAGAAAACTTTGTCTCAGAGTTTCCTTTTATTTTTTTTACACACATTGATAAACCCAGTTTAGTTGGGCTCCTCCTTGGATCTTCTCAATGTTGCATGCTTAATATTTTATTTCCCAATTAAATCATAAATAGGTTTTTAAGAGAGCGTGCTTCTGCCATTATTTTATGGCACAAACCAACATGGATGTATTATTTGTAACATAAATAAACACTAGAGTCAGTAAAGCACCAACAACTTTTATTAATTTAATATGCAATTTAAGATTTCAGTTTATGAAGACTTCCACACTTAAACTGAGTAAACCTGTTGCTTTTAAAATTAGTTGACTTTACTTATAGGTAGTAAACTCATTGCTTTAAAAGTTTTAAGTAAATTAACTATGTGCATGTTATAAAAAAAATACGTTAAATCAACTTATGCTTGGTAAATCACCAAGTGACGCACCGTAAACCAATTAGTTGACTTTACTTAAGTAAATAAATCTGTTGCTTTTATATTGATTAGTTGATTTAACTTTAAAAAAGTGAGTAAACCTGTTGCTTTTCAAACAATTAGTTGATTTAACTTAACTTAAGTAAGCATGTTGCTTTTTAAAATGATTAGAGGATTTTACTTGAAATAAGTGACTAAACATGTTGCTTTTTAAATGATTAGTTGATTTGACTTAAAATAAATGAGTAAACGTGTTTTTTAAATCATCAGTTGGCTTTACTTGTAAAAGTGTGTAAACCTGTTTCTTTTAAACAATTAGTTGATTTAACTTAACATAAGTAAACATGTTGCTTTTTAAAACGATTAGTTGATTTTACTTAAGTGAGTTACATGTTGCTTTTTAAATGAGTTGATTTTAATTGAAATAAGTGACTAAACATGTTGCTTTTTAAATGATTAGTTGATTTAACTTAAAATAAGTGAGTAAACGTGTTGCTTTTTAAATGATTAGTTGGCTTTACTTAAAAAGGTGAGTAAACCTGTTTCTTTTAAACAATTATTGATTTAACTTAAAATAAGTGAGTAAGCATGCTGCTTTTAAAACAATTAGTTGATTATACTTGAAATAAGTAAGGATGTTACTTTTTGAAACGGTTAGTTAATTTTACTTGAAATAAGTGAGTAAGGATGTTACTTTTTAAAACTATTAATTGATTTTGCCTTATTAGTAAACCCTTTGCCTTAATTTGTAAGTAAATGAACTATGTGCGTGATTATAAAAAAAGTTAAATCAATTTAAGTTCCATATTACAATGAGTTTACTCGCAAAAAAGTCAACTTGTTACTTTAAAGGCAACTGTTTTACTCTCTGTTTAAAAGTAAAATAAATAATCACATTTTACATTGCAGAGCATTCAGGTACAAGGAAAATGAATGGCATGAGTGCTTCCTGCATTTCCTAAATTAATTTTTATACCATGTTTTTCCACTTTAATGCTAGGACTCAGTTTAGTTTCTGTGCATGTACAGTATCCTGTTATTTTTAAAGTATGTGCAACATGCCTTCATCGACCCCTTTATTTTTACATTGTCACCATGCATACATGAACCAACATAATAAAATATTGGTGATTTTCATCAGTTTTGTTTTTAGATTAAATTATTTATGTTCTAAGCTGCCTTAAAACATGCAAGTAGCATCATAATACTTATCTAAATATCATCATTTATCATCAAAATACATTATATATATATATATATATATATATATAGATAGATAGATAGATAGATAGATAGATAGATAGATAGATAGATAGATAGATAGATAGATAGATAGATAGATAGATAGATAGATAGATAGATAGATAGATAGATAGATAGATATCGATTATCGTAATGGCATAGTTCAGGCTCATAAGATTGTGTGAAATGAGAGCAGTCCACAGTTGTTAGTGAGATGAAGGCTTTGTTGAATGTTAACGTAATATTTTGCACACGTTAACTAGACTTGTAAGTATGAAACACGATTACAGAAGACATGGTCAGAAGACAGATGTGGGCTGTCTATGTGTATGTGAAACGGCAGAAATGAAAGTGGGAATCATTAGTATTTTAGGCCGGTGTGGAGGGTGCTGGGGTGTAGCCGGTCATCCTGGCCGTGCGCCTATCAAGACTTGTGACTTGCGCTCAAAGGTAACGATTGTGACTGCGAGACAAAGGCTCCACTCAGCACACTTGCTTTTATTTTCTCCCTTACATCCATGCACTCTGCCCTTCAATTGCTAATTCAATAACCGCTAATCACACAATTAAAATCACATGCACCCAGCAAGTAAATAAGGCCTCTCGGTGGGCTCAAACCCCACAGACTGAAAGCTGTTGTTTTCCTCTAAAACATTCTGCCGGTGGAATGTTTAGGGAACAGCTTCGAGTCAGTGTTCTATCTATAGCACCAGTCAGTGCAAAAACATCCAAACAATGCATAAATGGTCAAATGAAGGACATTAGATATGCTATCAGAATCTCACAGCAGTCCAACAAACCTGTAAAGGCTGCCAGTGATTCTTTCTGCAAAAAATTTATGTATGGGAAATTGTATAGATGTAGAAACCACTTAAAGGGTATCATCAGTTCTTTGGATTTGCATTAAGTGCTTGTTTTTAGGTAAAGTGTTCATTTGTATTTTATAAACTAGTGATAACATGTCTTCAACATTTCGGGTCACACTTTTACATAAAGGCTTCAGTAGTCAATATAAGTTAAGCACATATAAAGTAATTAGAGAAACTTGTTCATGCTTTTATCACCAGCAGGGTGGATTACTGTAATGGCCTTTCCAAAAAGACAGTCAGACAGTTGCAGCTCATCCAGAACACTGCTGCCAGGATTTTGACTAGATAGTCAGAGCACATCACACCTGCCCTTAGGTCTTTAAATTGGCTCTCAGTTACATTCAGAATAGCTTTTAAGTATTATTACTTGTCTATAAAACACTAAATGGTCTAGGACCTCAATACATTACAGATATGCTCACTGAATACAAACCTTACAGATCCCTCAAATCTTTAGGACCAAGTAAATTAGAAATTCTTAGAGTTCAGTCAAGGCCGGGTGAATCTACCTTTTCTACCTACTATGCCCCCACTGCTGGAATCAGCTTTCAGAAAGGATCAGATGTGCTCCAACATTAAGTGCATTCAAATCAAGACTGAAATTTATTATGTCTGTCTTTTCTTTTTCATTCTTTTATTATCTGTTTTAACCCATTTTGATCTGTTTTAATCATTTTTTATTCTTTTAATTATTTTTATTTTCTTCTCTCTTTTATTCTTGTTTATGTAAAGCACTTTGGATTACCATTGTGTATGAAATGTGCTATATAAATATATTCGCTTTCCTTACTGATGATATGAAATGTTAAGAGATGCAATATAGTAGAGGACACGGTTGCTCACGCCTGAATAGATTCTGGACAAACATATTTGACTGGTACTCCAAGGCTTATAGCAGACCTTTTCTACCAGATGCCGGAATTGCCATCTTTGGCTTCTCACAAAATACGTCTTCTCTCCCTCAAACAATGAAAGACTTTTTAATGCAGGGCATGGTGGTGGCTAAAAGACTAGTGCTTAGCCATTGGAAATCACCTTTACCTCCCTTGTTCCAGAACTGGTTTTCTGATATGAATTTAAATAAATAAATAAATTTAACTGGTTTGTTTAAATTCAGCCCATATAAATTGTTTGCAACCACTTACCTTAAAAAAGTGTAAATCCATTGAATCATTTTTCTTAGTGTATAGCATTACATCTTACAGTTCTAGCGAGAGGCTGAAAGAGCAAGAGTGGAGGAAAAGGAAATGGGGCTTGGCATGTTGACTCAGGGGAAAATCCCCTAGGACCCCTCAACGGACAGCTATTAAACTTTAATTGCTTGCCTGTCTTGCCTATTTTGGAAGTCATCACGTGTTCATGTGAAGTAAATAGCTATCTGAAGGTACCAAGCGCGTGGTTTCCCGACACCTGCCTGTAATCAGAATTCAGCCCTTTCTCCATAACTTCTGCAATTACCAGTCAAAGTCCTGATGTTTTTCAGGGAACATTGCAGATGACAACAGCTCAGAGAATTTCCACAGTCAGCCCCATTTCCCGATCCCTCGAAGGAAAAATACAGCGTGTCTGAGCTTTGTAGCATTACCATTTGCATAATTCACTTTGATGGCAAGATATTAACCCTCCATTTTTGCTCTCTTTTGTATCTGAAGATTACAAAGGGACTATTTCCAGCGCCACGCAGACTACCAGGAGGAGACTATCAAAGGAAGGGAGCAGGCTTTCAAGTTAGGACACTTCGATTGTGTTACAGATTGGTTCCAGGTGAGGCGGCTTTGGGAGGCTCAGCCAGAGGAAAATTGCCCTCCACGAAGTACCGGGTGAGAGGCAGAGGGGCTTCACGGTTGGGATGGCATTCCAGAATTCCAAAACTACTCACGTTTGGCGGGATTTGAAAGGATGAAGGCTGGGCCTCAAAAATCTTGTTGTGGTGATTGCCTACATATTAAAACTTGAGCATGCAGAGGGGAGTTTTAAAAGCATGCTAAATAGCCTTTGATTGGCCCTGTGATACTTCTGAACAGATATTTTCCAGATCTGCTTCTTATTTTCATTGCATGTTTTCTTTCCCACGTGGTTCCTAATAGTAGCAATTGTCATTATAATTATACAATCTGCTGCAAAATAGAGCCTCTTAAACACACTTAAAATAATAATGGCTCCAAAAGGTGGATTTTGCAGTAGCACCAATGGAAAACCCTTTAGTTTTGTTTTTAAAAGAGGCTACTTTTGTTGGTAAAACTAAAACTGCACTGCCAGTTAAAACTGTTATAATAATAAGAGAAACAGGACTTCATAGTGATGTTATATTATTTGAGCAGAGAGTTTGTTAGTATTGATGTTGTGAATTTTTTTGTACAGTATTTCAACACAATATTCTAATATTTCATTAACTGCAGATGTCCGCAAACAAACAAATTATATTTTAATTAATAGTAACAATAAATGAAGAGTTCAAATGCAAAAGCCTCTTAATGCCTCAAATGAGCATTTATTTCAGTCTCCTATGTTTATGTTCAGAAGTTTCACATTAAAGGCAATAAAAAGAACATATTCGTCACTGTAACAGAGAAATGACTGAGCCTACACACAGGAGTCTGAGAAAAATGTAAGAAAAACAGAAAATATCACATGGCATTTAGAGATTTTTGCATCTATTGCATCATTTATCAAATGTGTAGTTAACTCAAAATTGACTGAAAGATAATTCTACTCATTTGAAAAGAGCTTTGAACTCAGTGTTGAAGGTAATGTGTTAATTAAATACCTCATTACTTCAACTTAAATGGAGTAAGTTTACAATACTCATATAAATTTGTTTTTTTTTACTCAAGTGGTTTGTAGCAATTGGTTTCCTCAAACGGTTTGAGTTGCCTTAACTTATTGGGTTTTACAATACGTAGTTGGTTTGAGTTCTCTTTATTTATTGGGTATTACTGTGCTCAAATTGCTTCATTTACTCAAATGGATTAAGTTCACAGTACTCATTAGGATTGCTTTTTTAACATAAATGGTTTGTTGAAATCGATTTCCTTAAGCGGTTTGAGTTGCCTTAACTTATATATATATATATATATATATATATATATATATATATATATATATATATATATATATATATATATATATAAGAGTATTATTACTTAAATATAAACTTTTCTTTAATAAATTTATTTAGTGAAACGTGTCGAATCGAAATAAAAGCACTCACACATTCCAGTGGCATTGAACTTAATTAACTCAATAACTTGAATATTTTTAAAACAACTGGTTTGCATGAGTACATTTTAAATGCGTTTTACAGTGTATTTTCCCCTGACTACAACAGACTGCAAAAGCCCTTTTTGTTAGGACTTAGAAAAAACGTTGACAAAATGTAAACAGTCATTTTCATGTTATTTTAGACACCAAAATTATATGTAGCTCAAACATAAGAGATTGGAACTAACAACACCATTCAGTTTCCATGCATGAAATAAAAAAGATATCCTTTAAATATAAGGTATTGGCAATACATGTCAAAAAAATCTATTTTTAAGACAGCTGACTTTTTAATAGAAAATCTTTTTTTTTATTCATTGTACATTTTTCTCCCTGACATTTCTGTAATTCAAATTCGATGGAACAATTCTTGTGCAACATTTGAATTACATTAAAACCACAATGCTTGTCTGGCGGAAGCTTCTTCTTGATCATAACTTTCAGACCCTAGTGAAATATGATCGACGGACATCACTTAACATTATTGCTTCTACTGTAATACACTCGCCGTGGTCATCTTCTTTCAATAGACTGGCGCAGCTCCTGCCAGGACTCGGAGCCAAATTCGCCTGCACAGTTAAACGCATCATAAACCAATTCTCACTGCAACTGTGTGGATCTCCAAACGTCTTGAGCGCTGAATGTGCAGTGATGGGCTCACCGTTCATCATGTCAGGCTGATTTAAAGCAGACCACCGGTGGGAGACATGTTCAAACCAGCTCTGTGCCAAACATAATCGAGTCTGCCAAGACTATTCCCTTCATTCACCTGATCTTCAGGCTCACTGTATTTAAAACGTACACTATCAGCAAATCAAGTGCTCATTTATCAAGCTAAAATAATCAACAAATCTTAGAAAAGGTTATTTTTATAGTCTTTTTGTGTTGGACAGCTCATAAAGAAGTTGAGGAAGTACTATTTTTGTTCATGTTAGCTAATCCTCTTCCCTCAGTTGTCCTCAGAAATAATTATAGTCATTATCAAATTAAAGCGGACAGTTTAGGTTAGATCAGCGCAAGTGTGCGCCAGGAAAGATCCGGTCTTTAGAGTTATTAACGTGGGAAAAATTAAATCTTGTAATGGTTGGCTGATTCTCCACTGATTGAGTTTACACTAAGAGGAAAGATTGTTTCCACCTTGAGCAAGGGTTGAGGAACGGTGAAGTGGATCCGGCAGGACCTCAGAATGCCGCTTCGGTTCCTCCGCCTTCTGAAAGGCCGCTCAGAACAAATAAGCTGTTATTCCACTGTTGTTTGGAAGGCTTGAAGAGGGATTGGTCCTATAATGAAAAGAAAATAGAGATGATGTTCCCATGACGGATATGGTATAGCAAATGGTGGCAGGCCGCACTGCAGTGTTCAGTTCACACCTCTAATTCTCTGACAACACTCGTCCAAACCCCCCACCCCCACCCCCCATCAGCTGAAGACCTCACCGCCTGACTCAATTTCCCAAAAACATGATCGAGCCCAGAGGCCCATGCCATCACTTCCTGTGCCTGATTTGTTTGGGAACTTTAATCCATGCCCCTGCCCGGCAATGCTCTGTTTGTCTTGCAGAACATCAGCAAGTATGAGCTGTAAACCTACAGGGGCCTGCAGAATTCTTGCTCTGGATCAAAACTATCGCTAGTTGGTTTTCTCTTAGTTTTTTTTTGTTTCCATATGACTTTTTATTTGTAGAAACACCCTTTCTGATGTCATCTTCGGGACCGTTTTCTTTAAATTTGAGCAGTTTTGTATGAACTTATGCATGAAGATTTCAACCTTAAACTTTTACAAAATATTTTATTATATCAATTTAGAATTATAAAATGTATAATTATACATATAAATGCTGTTCCAAACTTCTAAACCTAAAATATGAAAAACTCAATAAAAATATTATAATCTAAATCAGGGGTGTCCAAACTTTTTCTTATGTAGGGCCAAAAATCTAACTTGATTGAGGCTTGTGGGCCATAGGTAAATACAATTGAAATGGGTAATTTCCTAATTTAAATGTAAATCAAAGGCGGCAACACCAAGGCTCCAAAAATACAAATGTATTAAATTAAAAAGGCTGACACAGAGCGTGTAACGTTTCGAGCCGCCGGCTCTTCATCAGACAATGTTTATCACAATCAGGTGCTTCTTTTTATACACTTCCGGATCACATGATCTCCTCCCGCATAAATGCCAACATATAAATACATGCATATGTATACATACACAATCGTTCATATATACATATACATACACATGAATACGTATATTATATATAAATATTATAGTTTATTTATATATTTATATCTATTTTTTGTAATTTGATTTATAATATTAAAGCTATAGACTATATGTGAATGTGTATACGTATTCATTTTCATTCACTTAATCTCATCGCACATAATGTACATTGTATACATGTACAGTAACAATAAAATGCATTCTATTCTATTCTGTATATTAATTTACAGAGCTATGACTATTAAATCAAGCTAGAGTTGGTAATTGCAAAATGATTAAACATTCAAGCAAATATAAATTAATACTACTATTATACTATATTAATACTTTAGATATTCTCATATTATCAATATTTAATACTACTTAATGCCAACAAAATTTTGTGAAAACATCAATTTAGTAGAAACGGAATGAATAAAATCCTCTGATACCTTTGGACTTCATGTGAGCATAAAACATGTTAATGGGACAGTCTACCAAAAAAACAAAAAAAGTCAAAGGAAGATGTGTTGTGGTTCCCATTGATTACACTGAAAACCAATGGAAACCAAACTTGGTTGTTTATCACTAATGCTTGATCATCAATATTGTCTTCCACAGGATAATTTTGGAATGACATGAGGCTAAATTAATGATTAAAAGTTGATTGGAATACTCAGCAGTTGACAAAATAAGCATTCATGGAAAAAAAAAAAAAAAACTTGGCTGCCTGAGATATTTTATAGACATTCGCACATCTCCTCTATCATATTTGTTCACAACAGGCCCATCATAAGGTTCGTCAGGGGTGCGTATTTGTGTATTTATGTGTCAGAGGTCAGTTAACTCCAGTATGGCCTTAAGCTGATCCACATGTCAGGGGACTGGCTGCATTGAGAATCAAAACCAGAGTATGAGAGGAAGTTCTCTGTTTATGCTTTTCATAGACCTCCTTTTCGCTTTCAAAGGGAAAAGCTCTACTGGCAAGCAGCTCGGCCTGTGCATTCTCTACGCTGCACAGATTGCCGCTGGCCTGACGGAGCAGTGCCATATTTAAAACTCTCCTCCAGTCTTTGGGGTCTACACTTTGGGGCCCTCAAACACAGATCTTTCATCTTGGTGTCTAAGCTCAAACTGTAGTGATTCGACATTTACATGCGTACCGTCCTTGATCCTCATCAGTGCATCGTAATTGGATTTAGTTCTCTCTTCTTTTTTGCATGAAGATGATTATGTAAATGAAACCCATATGCATATAACCAATATTTTCAGAACAATTAGATATAAAATATGCCTCGCTCAACCTCAAGCAATAGCTGAGACCAAACAATGAGGGCATGATGCCATAATGTACATATGGCGAGGATGTTTTGCGGATTTTTGATTAATGTGCGGAGACTGTGAAAGAGTATGTAATGGCTGCTGGCGTTTTTATTTTTTTTTTGTTCAGAGATGATGCACATTCTATCTGCTTTTTTCCAGGATGATCTGGGAGACTGCACTTGTGTTTACTTCATTTTTGTTGTTTGTTGGATTTGGGCTGCCATGACAACAGTGTGACGCATGCTTATGTTTGCTTGGAGATGTCATATATTGTTTTTTCACAAGTTCTTGTGGAATAGCAAATATGTCTTACTCATATATTTGTAATAGTTATTCTGTTTTATATCTCATAATGTTAATGCTTAAAATATTGTGTATGTTGTGTGTTAAACCTCCGAATAAGGTAAAAAAAAATGAGAATTAGAAAATAGACAAGCTGATCAGTATAATTTTCATCACATAATTATGTATATATATATATATATAAATATATATATATATCTTTTGAATTCCCAGTTTTGTGGGGAAAATACATTTGTCAGCATTTGAACTATTATTTCTAATGCAGTTTTGTATATTTTACTTTAAAAAAACTAGCAAAAGGGTTTATCCCAAGTGTTTTGAAAGGTATGACAAAGTACATGAATAAAAAATACAACTAACATATAGTAAAATGCTATGTCATCAAATGATTCTGTCTTTAAATATGCCTGACATGATTTTGAGTATTTAAACTATTGTTAGACTGACTGTTATGTTAGAAGGTGTCTTCATGCTGAATCATGCTTAAAGTATTTATTTATTTATTTATTTATTTAATTATACAACAGACCTGGCTGGTTCTCGAATCTGATTGGCTGATAGGATATTCTGCAATATCTGCAATGTACAGCCTCTTCACCCCTCTGTATTACTCCGCCCACATAGTGACAGTAGATCAATAAACTCACTATAAAGTTTGACGAATATTGCAGCTGTTGGACAACATAATGTACTTTTGAGGCTTTTTTAGTCAAGAATGTAGTTGTTTAGATTGCAACTATGTAGTTTATTTATGAGGATAGTGGCTATTTTAAATATTTATGATTTCTGGGAGACAGCGCATCGGCGACCATTAGCCTGTCATTGAGTAGAGCAAAGACGGTTGATGTTGTTCATCCACAAGATGTCGACAGAGATGGCATGATTAGCCCTTAGAGAAGAAAAGATCGGCATATTTTCAAACCACAGCTGATTAAATCATTATAAAATTACTGAGTGACATGCTAAGTCTCTTTTTATGTTGTAGTGCTGTATTTATACCATGTAATTGTAGTGTACTGAGTGTGAGATGTAACTCGCATATCAGGAATATATATATTTTGTGTTGGCCACTGTTTGCTTTCTTTGGCCATCTGTTTTCGTTACAAGACTAGTTCAGTTAAAAGAAAGATCGGCTGCATTCGAAACTGCCTACTATTCAGTAGGTACTGCATTTGAATTTATATGTACTACTCGGCCATTAGAAAAGTAAGTTCTGTACAGTATGAATGTGGGCAGTAGGAATGGAATTCGGATGTACTACATCCACCATTTTGGTTATGGTCACGTGATCTACACGCCTCTGTTGCATAGCGTCACTCCTATTCATGAATTATCTCGTAGGGTGTCATGGTGATAGCACGGCGTGCATGTGATGTACACTTCAGATTCTAGCCAGAAGTAGTAGGTCATCTGGGTACTTCTCGCATACTGATTTTTGAATTCTATGAATTCAGACATACTACTCGGCTTGCATACTGATTTTAGCATAGTATGGATATATGTGGTTTCAGACGCAGCCAAAGAGGAAATGCCTGCATGTGTTTAGCTTTTTTCCTTTTCGCAAACACAACAGTAATCTGGTAGTGACTGTGTTGCTTAGGCTTTTTTGGGTTTCGGGGTTCCTCTTTAGAACGTAGAAATACAGGAGAAATCTCTGTAGACTGATGACATTTCTTGCCGTTCAGCCTTATAATGTTAAAATGTGAGCAAAATCACTTGTTTTGTCATCACTTTAGATATTACACTAGAGAATCATTCAAATACTAGCTCTAAATTGATGTTTGAAGTAGCTAAAGATTCTGCTGTTCTGACATCAGTTGCAGATGTGAATGAATAGCAAAAGAAAGTAGTTCCTCTCAAAAAAAGGTTTTTAGACTCTGTGTTTGATTTTTTTTTATACACATGATTATGCAGTCAAACTGTTGTATAAATGCAACATCACAGTCGTAGCAGTACGATGTGGCTGTTTATCGTCACTGGTGGGACACTAAGCCACTCGGCCTGCAACACACGCCTCCCACCAGTGCCAATATACAGCCACATCCCATTTCTACTCTTGTGATATTGCTTATAAATATATTGCTTATATGATATATATATATGAAGCAGTGGCGCAGTAGGTAGTGCTGTTGCCTCACAGCAAGAAAGTCGCTGGGTTGCTGGTTCGATCCTCAGCTTAGTTGGCGTTTCTGTGTTGAGTTTGCATGTTCTCCCTGCCTTTGTGTGGGTTTCCTCCGGGTGCTCCAGTTTCCCCCCACAGTCCAAAGACATGGGGTACAGGTGAATTGGATAGGCTAAATTGTCTGTATGTCTGAGTGTGTGTGAATGAGTGTTTGTGGATGTTTCCCAGAAATGGGTTGTGGCAGGAAGGGCATCCGCTGCGTAAAAGCGTGCTGGATAAGTTGGCGGTTCATTCCACTTTGGCGACCCCGGATTAATAAAGGGACTAAGCCAACAAGAAAATGAAAAAAAAAATATATATATATATATATATATATATATTTTTTTTTTTTTTCCACATATCACATATAGCAGATCTAAAAAAAAATCTATTGATACGCACTGTGAAATACATACTTAAAAACAGACAGTAGGCACAAAGCTGTGTATTTCTGCTTTGAAAAGATCTGAGGAATGAATTGCTGGGAAAATTGCTTGTTCTTTTCTTTACCTGTTGGATACTGCAGGCCACAATGAATGCACAGTCACAATCACAGATGAGTAACAAGGCTCTAACCAAAGCCATAATGACATAATAGAGGAGAAAGACCTCTGATGTTAAACCGAAAGCGTACAAACATGCTCCTAAGTACATGCTCCAAACAGTCCTTACGTGACATTCAACACTTTCTCAGGAGATTAATCAGACCTTCTGTATACAGTGCCCTCCAGTAATATTGACACCCTTCTTTAAATATGAACAAATAAGGCTGTGAGAAAAATGACTGTTGTTTAACATTTTGAACTTTTGCCCAATATATTAACATACATTTTTTTTGTTGTTGTTTTCTTGAAATCCTTCAAAACAATTTGTGGTGATGTAGATGATTTCGGATTGTAGTTTTGGAAACCTTCTGATCCCAAGACCTTTGCAATTCCCCAGACGTGCTTCTTTAAGATTTTTTTTCAGCCTTTTGAACCATTCTTCCAACTCTGTGTTGGGAAAGATAGACACATCCCCTCATCTTGGCTGAATTCATAGCATTTCCAATTGACCTGATTTGTTAATTGTCAAACACCATTGTGTCCTCATTAAATCCCATGAGTGTAAATAACAGTCCAATTGGAAGAAAATATCTCTTTTGATCCAATTGGGATTATTAAAATGCACATCCCAAGCTACATTTAACTGGCCACAATGTTCACTATAGTGAGATCACAACAATGATCATTTCCCCCTTTATTTTTAAATTAATCTAATCTTGTATTATACTATAGTACTATGTATTGAAAACAAGACTGGCATTATAATTCTGAATTCACCTGTAAGTTAGTCTTTTTTTTTTTTTTTACACTTTTATGCACTGTGTAATATCACTTAGCTCTTACTATTTTTTTCTTGATCAAAAACTAATCTGTTAATTTCTTGATCTGTTCATGTGGCCCATTTTAAATTCCTGTCTGTTTTCATCAATGTTAAAACCATAAAACATAACTCTACATCTTTGTCTGCCTCTTTTGTTGAGTATAAATATAATTTAGACTATATTTTATCACATCCCAGGCGCAAACAAATAGGTCATGCACTGACCCCAGCTGCAGGAGTATCAGAAAAGAGCTCATTAATAATCATGACCCTTGCAAATATGGTCAAAACCAACCATATCATATTAGGGACTGTTCCCAGAGTTAGAAATGCACCTCTAAAACTGTTTCTGGAGAGTTTTGCTCTTACATAAGCCACATGCCTTCTATTTAGATATCAGAGAACAATTTAACATGTTGTGTCAATGCATTCTATGGCACCTCTAGAGGTTTAAACTATAATAAAAGGAATTCCACAACCTTCTTTGTTCAAACTTGCCAAGGGTGCCAATTTCAGTGAAGGGCACAGTATATACCATTGCTTTTGCTCTGAAGTAAACCTGTAGACTTGCTGCACCGTGAGAAGTCATGTTCATTTCATGAGTATCAATGCGAAGCAATGTTGACAGGGTGTCTCTCTGGATCACCCATGACGTGTCACACTCAGTGACCCCTGTGGTCTGTGTTGCTGTTCAGCACGTCTGGATTGCTCGTCTCTTGTGTCGTTCTGAAACGCAGAGCTCCTTTTGAATCATCACACTCAATCGGCCAGTTTGACCCTAGATAGTCTACAGAGCCAGGGCATGTTGAGCCACATACCCATTAGTGAGCCACAGTCTCCTGCCCTGCTCCGCCTGGACTGGGTGGAGGAGTAGATGGGGTTCTTCTGCTCGCTTCAGCCTTAAACCTGCCGGGAGGTTGAAGGGTTTACGTTTTGCCTGGAGTTCAGAAATAGACCCGACTGATTAAAATAAACTCGCCTCATTACTGAAGTTTTTCTAAAAGTGACAGACTCCAGAGACTCTTTAGTGACAGACATCGCTTTGGTAGGACTTTTGCTGAAGTCTGAGGCAAACATTTGGCATCTGTGTTTGGGGGCCTGTTCCATTGCTTTCTGAAACAGAGAGTTAAAATAGACACTGATGATGTGGTGTGTTTTTAGGGCAGTCTGTAGGGAAAGAGTGCAGAGTTTTGTGGTGGATCGTGAAAGTGTTATGGACAAATGTAAATTAATATCTGAAAATAAATGTATACAATTCCACAATTAAGTACTTATAATGTTTTTTTACTTCCAATATTTTTTCAAAAATTTTACTTTAAAAAAAACACAACAAAAGGTTCATTAACCGTTTACAGTAAAGTAATTTATGGTAAACCAGTTAGCTTATTTAACAGATTATTTAATATAGCTGTTGGTTGATTTCTCTGTATACAATATGGTAACTTGATTGATTTTAAATTCTTTTATCTTTTGAACTAAACTTCTTTTTAGATTAGGAGTTTATATTCATTTAATACAATAAACTTTATTATGATTTTGTTTCTTTTTTTATCATTTTTTTAATTATTTGTTTTTATTTTTCTAATACTTGTCTCTTTTATTCCTGTTTATGTAAAGCACTTTGAGTTGCCCCTGTGTATGAAATGTGCTATATGAATAAACCTGCCTTGCCTTTATATATATTTATATATTTACATTTATTTAAAGTACTTGTCAGTATGCCAACATGTTTGACCCATATTTGTATAGACATACAGTGGGGGAAATAAATATTTAACACGTCACAATTTTTCTCAAAAAACTAATTTCTAAAGGTGATGTTGACTTGAAATTTTCACCAGATGTTAATAACAGCCAAATAAATCCATATATGAAAAGAAAACAAATTTAATTAGTTTACACATTAAGCTATGTGTAATAAAATGAAATGACACAGGAAAAAAAGTATTGAACACATGAAGAAAGAGAGGTGTAGAAAAGCAGTGAAAGCCCAGACAGCAGCTGAAATCTCTAAGTAGTTATTCAAGTCAAGTCAAAGTCAAGTCAAAGTTTATTTATAAAGCACTTTTAGGAACAAGTGCTTACCAAAGTGCTGTACACACATACACCGTCTAAAATAAAGGACAAATACAACCGACACAGGACTCTCATATGGTATTAAAAGCAAAGAATAAAAATAGGTTTTAAGACTAGATTTAAAAACAGAAAGGGTTGCGGCCTGTCTAACATGGGGAGACAAATTATTCCAAAGTTTGGGGGCCACCACTAGGCATGGTCCCCCCTGGTTTTTAACCTTGCGCATGAAATAGCCAAAAGTAGCTGATCAGTACATCTAAGTGCCTTTGATGGAGTGTACAATTGAATTAATGAGGACAAGTATCTTGGTGCTAGTCCATTTAGGCATTGAAACACCAAAACTAAAATCTTAAAATGTATCCTAAACTGTACAGGAAGCCAATGAAGAGAAGCCAGTATGGGTGTAATGTGCTCCCGTTTGCTTGTCTCCATCAGCAAACGAGCAGCAGCATTCTGCACCCTCTGCAGATAAGTAATGGAGGTATGGCTAATACCCACATAGAGAGCATTACAATAATCTAGCCTAGCCGAAAATATGTATAACCCCTTCAAAATCGTTAAAAGACAAAAAAAAAGACTTTAATTTGGATAATTGCCTAATTAAACAAGTTAAATATAGCAAAACTAAATTCAGCAACTCTCTGCCCTTTATCATTGTAAAAAGCTATAGAATGGCCCAGTCAATCACCTCACGTATAATGAAGATCAGTTTAGATAGATGAAAGCCATAGAACCATAAGACAACCATCATTCTACAAACATGCTGAATACTTATTTCCCCCACTATATATGTGTATACACACACACACACACACACACAATTGTATACAAGGCAATAATAAATGAAAACTAAATATAATGTTTATAACACCTAATTACACATTAATGACATTTTAATTAAATTATTAGTTTAAATGTATAATTAAGTATGTTTTAGAGTGCTATATTAAAGATACTTTTGAAGTACACAATTAATCAAATGTGAACACAGCATTTTATTCCCTCAGAAAGGAAGGCAAAAATGTATCAATACATCAGCTGAAAAAAGAGGCATATTTCTTTCATACTGCTGTGATTATTGCACATGCCGGCAGGACTAATTGGACCAAACTAACCAGCAAAACCCTGATCCACTGCCATTTCAAAGTAAAATAATTCTTTATACTCTAAGCCACAGGTGTCAAACTCGGTTCCAAAAGGGCCGCAGCTCTGTACAGTTTAGTTTCAACCCTAATTAAATACACCTGATCAAACTAATTGAGTCCTTCAGGCTTGTTTGAAACCTACAGGTAAGTGTGTTGGAGCAGGGTTGGAACTAAACAGTGCAGGGCTTCGGCCCTCCAAGAATTGAGTTTGACACCCCTGCTCTAAGCAATGCATAGAATCCATTCCTTCCAAGTTCATCTATTTCCCATTTTTCTCTAGGTCCCGTTACAAAGATAGATCGGAATTTTGGCTGAATGCTCATCCTGACGTAATTGTGATTGGCTGATACCATCACATTCAGCAGGAAGGAGGAGACATCCAAGCATGTTTCCAGTTTGTGTTGTTTGGATGAAATGTCCATTTCTGTTATCTCTTCATCAGTTCCTATTTTGCTTTTTCCAATATGGATAGATTTCACCCTAGGTAACAGTGGGAGCTTAAAACCCTCCATAAAGCCTAAAGACAAACATGGACCTGTAGCGCAAGTGATTCTGCTCCAAGTTTGGGTTTAGATTTCCATCTAAACTGATTTTGATCTGAATTCAGAGTAAACATGGCGGACGCCATCTGTTTCTCTGTAGAGTGGAAAGAGCTTGATGAAATTCTTCAATGCTTTAAAGAAGTCCTTTGTTAACAACTTTTATTCTGACTTATCATGTCCTCTCAAACATAGATTCTTGTGTCTGGCTCTTCACGTGGCCATCGACTTTTCATTTAATAGCGGCACTGTACATATTCCAGATATGAAGCTCGATGATGATTTTCAGGATGCGTTCAGGGTTCAGGACATATAGATAAAGACTAACCTAAAAGTTAGATCTTAATCTTGACCTTTGATTATCTTAAAATTGAAATATATTTCTGGTAGCAAATTGTCTTCTTACTCTTAATTAGCAACTTCTGAGCTTCATATTTTACTTTATTAGCCTCAAAACATGCACTCACCGGCCACTTTATTAGGTACACCTAACTAGTACCGGTTCAGACCCACTTTTGCCATCAGAACTGAACCTTAATCCTTTGTGGCATCGATTCAATAAGATACTGAAAAATTCCTTTGAGATTTTGGTCCATATTGACATGATAGCATCACGCAGTTGCTGCAGATTTGTCGGCTGCACATCCATAATGCAAATCTTCCGTTCCACCACATGCCAAAGGTGCTCTATCGGATTGAGCTCTCTTGACTGTGGAGGCCATTTGAGTACAGTGAACTTATTGTCATGTCAAGAAACCAGTCTGAGATGATTCACGCTTTGTGACGGTGCGTTATCCTGCTGGATAACCGTGATCTAAAAGAGATGGACATGGTCAGCAACAATACTCGGGTAGGCTGTGGCTTTGACACGATGCTCAATTGGTACTAATGGGCCCAAAGTGTGTCAAGAAAATATCCCCCACGCCATAGCTATTGTGCATTGAGTTGCTGCCATGTGATTGGCTGATTAGAAATTTGCTTTAACAAGCAGTTGGACAGGTGTACCTTTTAAAGAAGCCGGTGAGTGTATATGCAAGTATGTGTAATGTTTTGGGGGCTTTTTCAGGATGTTTAATGTTTAGGACTTCTTAATTTTTTATATATTCCTAATTAAAATAGACAAGACAATAATAATTTTCTTACTGTCATTAGATGAGCAGCATATTTCACGCCATTATTTACAAAGAAATACTCGAACAAAATACAAAACCAAAAATTCATGCAATATTTTTGTGCAGTGTTGTATTCTAAAACATGGATAAGCTCATAAAAAGCACTTATTACTTAAACACTTACACTAAAGGCTAAGTTTAACAAAAACTATAGGATTCTATGACTAATGTAGTTTGAATGTGTTCTTTTAAAACTAATTTTACTGAAAAACTTATAAAAATTGTGTATTTTAGATAACTTTCTGATTGTTTCTATAATCTTATATTTTTTTAAAAATCTAATTTTATTTATAGCTGTTAGATGGTCTTGTGTCTCAAGGCGCATTAAAAGTCAAGCTCAGAAACAGCAATTATGATATTGATATTAGTCTCAGCTTGAAGGACATTGTGATCTTGAGTGACAGCTGCCTATGAAAATCCAGCTCCAATGCAATCACATGACTCTAGACATCTCCAGAAAGAGTGTCCCTGGAGTTCCCAGAATGCCCTCTGTGCTTCGCTCTGTTTTAGCAGACTGACTGGTGATCTCAGGTTTCAGACCAGCAGATAAGATCAAGTTTGTGTGAATTCAGTACAGCAACAAGCGCTGTTCGGTGTGAACCCCCCCAGAGCAGATGCAATATCGCACCACGACTGAGGGCCAAGTGCATTTTAGTCCAAACTACAGCCAGTCACGCTACACAAGAACAGGATTCAAGGCCAAAGGTTGCACTTGCTTCAAGTTGCAATCATTTCAATGAGTTAGTCCAATAAATAAACAAAACAGTCAGAATCATGTCTTGATCTTTTCTGAATCATTTGAAGTGAAAGACATCTTCTAAACAACAAAAGTATTGAAACACTAGTAGAAATCACACCGCTGCTTCAGCATAGTTCCATGTCTTAGTCTGTTTCTTTTTGAAATATTATGGTGAACTAATATGATGTACACTATCTGACAAAAGTCTTGTCACCTATTCAAGTTTTAGCAACAACAGATAATAACTTGACTTCTAGTTGATCATTTGATTTCAGGACTGGCTAATTTAAAAGACAAAGGCCTCTAGATTACGCTTATTTTACCAAAATAAAATATGATCATGCCTTGATTTTTAATTATTTAATTAAGACAGTAAGGTCTGACTTTGCTTGGACAAAAGTCTTGTCAATTAACAGAAATACTGTACAGTATAGAATATAAAGTCATAATGCATTGTAAAAACAATTAATATTGTGTATGACTCCCATGAACTTGGAGGACTGCATCCATCCATCTCTGTAATGATTTAAATAACTTATTAATAAGTCTTCTGGAGTGGCAAAGAAAGTGTTCTTGCAGGACTCCCAGAGTTCATCAAGATTCTTTGGATTCATCTTCAGTACCTCCTCCTTCATCTTACCCCAGACATGTTCAATAATATTCTGGCAGTCTGGTGACTGAGCTGGCCAATTCTGGAGCACCTTGACCTTCTTTACTTTCAGGAACTTTTATGTGGAGTCTGAAGTATAAGAAGTATCCTGCTGAAGAATTTGCCCTCTCCTGTGGTTTGCAATGTAATGGGCAACACAAATGTCTTGATACTTCAGGCTGTTGATGTTGCCATCCACTCTGCAGATCTTTTTACACTCCCCCATACTGAATTTAACCTCAAACAGTTATTATTTCTTCACCAAACTTGACTGATTTCTGTGAGAATCTTGAGCTCATGCGGTTTCAGTAGGTTTTCTGCAGTATTTGGGATGATTGGGATGCAGTTCAACAGATGATGCATCAGAAAAATCTACCTCCTGCCATTTTACAAATGATTAACTAGAAGTCATGTTATTGTTGCTCTTACAACTGGGATCAATGTCAAGACTTTTGTCAGGTAGTGTATTGTATTAAAATATTTTAAATGTTTTGTATTTATTTAAAAACAGCAAAGTAGTGTACTAATTTTGCTATGCACTTTCTTGTTATCGTTAAAGTGTAGCTTTTAATTTTAATTAAATTTTGAAATATATTTTACCATTTTCTGCAGATTAAGTCAATCATATGTTCAAGTAATTTGGCTTCTGGTTTTTAATTATTATTATTTTTTAACCAGAAAAATGCAAAAGTTAATAAAGCGTAACCAGCTAATTTTGTGATGCAGCTTGTATTTAGCTGTAAGTTGAGGGGCATAAAGACTAATAATTTTTGTTTTTCATCTATTTTTGCTGTTCGTTTACACAACATGGTTCTGAAGGCCTGAAAATGCAACATTTTGAAAATCGTATCATTATTCTTTGATGTAAACTACAATTGTCTTTTGGTATCTCAGAAAAGTTTGGTAGCTCTTTTGCATATTTTACTGTATAACAGCTTATAATTTATTATTTTTGTCATTCTGTCAATTCTGTCACTTCTGTCGATTACTATAAAGCTCAGCTGAAAAGTTTGCCTAATACTAGCTAGAAAATATTTGACTAAATAGTTACACAAGTAAAGAAAGATCATATTTCATTTTGTCTATTTTGATGGGCAGCTGCTAAATAGTCATGCATGCAATTATGTTTTCACTCTCTCTAGGTCATGGGGAGATGAATTCACTCCTGCTGTAACTTCACAGCCTTACAGAAGAAGTCTGCTTTCTTTCAGTCTCAGTCCTGAGAGACTGCTTCAAAGGAAGAAGATCCGCTGCACTAACTGATAGACAGAACCAGTGAGTGAGTGAGTGGGTGAGTACAGGCCTCTGCAGCTCAGAGGGAGTTGTGGTAGAGAGTAGTGGGGTGAGGTACATGTGCATTACTGACTCATGTCACCAGCGTATATCAGCTCTACAACTGTACAGTAGCTCACCAAACCAGCATTTATAATGTGTGCTACAGATGCCACAGTTGAACTCCTACAATGTGTCAGCCTCTGGGTGATGTTTTTATTACTCTTTTTCTGTATTTCATCAGATTAATGCACCCCTGCAACATAAAACCTGTATACATACATACTGGATCTTTTCTTTTAATAATATCTAGCCAACTTATTTACTGGAAAAAGTGAAACTTGTTACACCTAAAGGAATTAAGTTTTTTCAACTTAATTTAAAGCAATATATTAAGTTGAAAATCTCATTCTTTTAGATGTAACAAATTAAAATAATTTAAGTTGATCCAATGTTTTTCTTTTTTTAGTGAACCATTAAAAATGGGTTTCTAACGTTTGGAAAACATGCTCACCAAACCATACATTAATAAATAATATTATTATTACATTTTATTACTAATTTAAATACATTTCCATCACCTTCTTCAATTTATTTCTACTTGACTTACTCATATTATCAATCCATTTGTTATCAGGCTTGAATAACCCAACTACTTCAGAAACCTGCTCTAATCTTAGCATATTTAGAAAACTAGACTGGCAAGCTTTCTTTCGTTCATTAAAAAATGACTGTATAAGTTCTGTTCAATCAAGTTTAGAAATTTGTTCTACAAAACAATCTGGAAAGCAACCAATCAAGCTTTAGACGTGGACATACTACAGAGACTGCCCTGCTCTGTGTTGTTGAATACATGAGACTGGCAAAACTAGCTTCCAATCTTAATATTTCTGGGCCTGTCTGTAACTCATGACACTGTAAACTAGGACAATGGGAAGAATGCTATCTTGATTAATTATTTTTCAAATTGAACAATAACAGTATATATTTCAATATCAGTTGTTGGACCCACTTTATATTAAGTGGCCTTAACTAATATGAACTTACATAGGAATTAATAGTTTGTTACAATGTACTTATTGTGTAAATACATGTATTTACTGTGAACTCATGCTTGATTAAATACAAGTATGTAATTACATCTGTAATTAACTTTTGTATTTACATTTGTAAATACACTGTTGACCATCCCTTACACCTTAACCTACCCTTAAACCTACCCATGCCACCAAACCTGTCCATAACCCTACCTCTATTCCAACTCAAAAGCACCACAAGTGTTATCAAATACATTATTAACACAGTAAGTACATTGTATTTATTTTTTTGATGTAAGTACATAGTAGTTATTGACACTTAATATAAAGTGGGACCCAGTTGTTAATGTTTTCATATTTAAAAGAGTATCCCAGCGATAACTGAAGCCACAAAAGTCAGAGGGTCCATTAAATAACATAACCTATTTTTAATGAGCGATAATATTTGGTGGCTGAAAAGTCGGTGCATCTCTAATATCAACATACTTCTAGATTCCCATTGTTGCATATTTCTGCTGTGTGATTGGCTCTTAGATCAGTATAGAGTAAAAAAGCCCAGAGCTTATCATTGTTTTTGACATAAATGTAATTGTGATTCGATATAATATAACTTATTTGCCCAGCCCTGTTAACCACCAAATCTTTTAGTCAAGCCTCATGACAAGGTATCTCAGGAACTGTGCTCTAGTGTTTTGAGTCTTAGAGTTCTCTTAGGGGGGTGAGATGTCCATATTGTATCGGAGAGCCTCAGGGTTCATTTTATTCAGTCATTCAGAAATCTGCCTTTTCATTTCATTTGATGACATTCTACCTCTCTTTCCTGTCTGATTTACTTTGCATATCGACTAAATCGTTATTGTAATATTATATACAAAGGGCACCTATGATGAAAATGATCTTTTGTATGCTGTATGGACAGGACTTTGTGCAGGTACAGTGTGTCCACAGTCATATTGGAGAGATATAAACATAACAAGTCTCTTTTTTTATTTCTTGAAGTTAAAATAGGATCCAAATCTCTCCCATTTTGAGGCAATCAACGTGACGTAGAAGTGCTTTCCCCGCGCACCAAATTGATTGACAGCCACGTATTAACATGTCTCTGTAGTAACACGTATAATCATATCAACAAGACAAGATGTGCACAAACCAGCTGGGATTAAAAGGTCTGTTCTTTACTCTGTGATCATCAATCATCATCAAATGTGATCAAGAATGAGTTTTACAAGTTTAAAAGGTTTTTAAAACAGTGCATGTTTGTAATGAATTACAGTGATTTTACCGTTTTTATCACCACAGCCGCATGTCATTACAATTATAAAAGAAGACACTCCAATCTTGGTTTGTGGACGTTAAATCAGGTTTATTTTGTACATTAACATAACGGATATCCATACAACAGTGGATATTATTGTACATCCTGCCACATTTGCCCTGTTTGTTTGTGTGGAAGCGTGAACTTTGTAACAGCATTTTGTGTGACTCATCATTGCAACTCCACAACAAATACATCAAATAATCATTGGGAAAGCTCTTACTGTAGTATTTCTCACAAACGGTATGTGAGATCTGCTTCCTTCGTGTCTGTCACCGTGCTGTTTATCAGACGCAGCCGAGGCGGAGATTAAGGCAAACTCTGACAGGCATGTGGGAATGGTGGACGGGGAGAACATTAAAGCACAGGCAACAAAAACAGCTACATGGTGTTCAGAGCAGAAAATCCAACACTCTGAAAACTATAATAAACAATCTGATGAGTGCTTTGAGCTGAAACTTTACAGACACATTCTGGAGACACAAAAGCTGTATCCTAAATCTTGAAAAAGGGGTAAAATAGGTGCCCTTTAAATACTATTTTCATTTGTTGCTTTGACTTTTTCTGTTGATGCGTTTTAAAAAGATAGGTCACCCAAAAATGAAAATTCTCTGATCATTTATGCACCCTTGACTTGTTTCATACCAGTTTGAGTTTCTTTCTTCTGTTGAACACAGCAGATGTATCTAAGAATGTTGAAAACTTTTAACCATTGACTTCCATAGTAAGAAGGTTACAGGTTGCCTCGATATACAGGATCTGTTTTGTTACACAACAACAAAATAATTCATTTCTTTGTGTAAATCATCCCTTTTAGTCTTTGCATAAAACATCTACTAAATGTAAATGCAACAGTTGATGTACATAATGTTTTATGCAACAAATGCACAGGGTCAGTGTGACTGGTGAGAAAACAAGGCTTTCATCATGTGCTCTACAATGAAGTGTTCCTTTCTTTAATGTCATTCCCTCCACTTTTACTGCCAGTGGAAAGTATGCAGCCAAGAGCTGTGGATGAAGAGTGCAGGGCACATGGGGGACTATACTCACTCACACACACACACAAAACACGCTCAGCCAACTCATCTGGCAAACTCCAGTGCCGTAACAGCTTTATGGAGATGAGCACTTTTAAAGCACTGTAGAACTTTCTTTTATGCCTGGAGATTTTTTATGCAGTGAACATCAAAAGTCCCAAACGGTGCTCAGAATCTTCAACGACATTTTCCACAGTAACACAGAAACCATCTCTAATAAAATAGGTGTTCCTGTTCAGAGATCGAAATGCCTTTGTTATACATTTCATCCCTCTCCCAGGCTGTTATCTCGCCATGTGTGCACTACAAGGAAATAAAGTGTCATTGAAGTTTACATGACACATGTTGTGAATAATGGCTGCAAGCAAAGACGTTTCATTAAACTGCAAATGGAAAATGGCTCTGATTTAAATCGTGCAGTCAACATGCATGGACGCCCATACTGGTGACAAACAGGCCCACCAAGGCAAGAGAGCTGACCAGATTGTTGAGGTGTTGGAAGACCCCTGAGTAGTGTTGAAGAGCAGATCTGCATTCACTGCAGCTGGCGAGCAGACGTCTAGTCAAAACTCTCTCTCAATTGCAGTTCTGTCTCTCTTTCTGGTCCCTCCTGGGGAAAAGAATATTTCTCTCTTTGATTTCAGTCTTGGCACCAAATACAGATCCTTTCTCCCATATGGGTAAACATCCTCACATAGAAAGAAAAGGGCGAGGTAATAAAGAACCAAGAAGAGCGGCAGCAACATTAACAAAGCTATCTGACCATTAGCTTGTTTCAACCTGTGCATGGATGGATGTGAGTCCTGATGAATGTCCATGGCCATTATGAGTGGTTGTGACCCCCACAGCTGGAAGCACTGACATCTGGACACACACTGACATTCACACAGATTCATAGAGATCTGCAGAAGGCAATGCTGGTGCAGAGATTGGATTGGGTATTGATATGATGGTTTGTAAACTTATATGATGACGGACTGGAGACAGATTCTACAGAGGAACAAATAACTATATTGCTTCAGTTGTAATATTTCTAATGCTACTTGGGTTTACATGTGTTTTGTGGGTGGTGCATTAGGTTTGCATGATAAGGTCAAATATGTTTAAAACACTAGTGTTTAAATCATTGTTTTCTGTAGATATTTAACATGCTTTTAAGGATCTATATCTATCAATATTTACACTTGAGAGATTCATTATCATCAGTGATTATGCAAGTCACGTTAAAAGAGAATTTTCAAGACTAAATAATGTTCAAAGTTAACATACACTCACCGGCCTCTTTATTAGTAATCCATGATTTCATGTTGTTGATGCCAAATGCCAGTCTGGCCATTCTCCTCAGACCTCTGGCATTAAGCAATTTGCACCCACAGAACTGCCGCTCACTGGATATTTTCTCTTTTTCAGACCATTCTCTGTAAACCCTAGAGATGTGTGTGAAAATGACAGTAGATCAGCAGTTTCTGAAATACTCGGACTGTATTTCAGACCTGTCTGTCACCAACAACCATGCCATCATTTAAATCACCTGTCTTCCCCATTCTGATGCTCGGTTTGAACTGCAGCATATCATCCTGACCTTATCTACATGCCTAAATGCATTGAGTTGCTCCCATTTGATTGGCTGATTAGAAATTTGCATTAACAAGCAGTTGGACAGGTGTATCTAATAAACTGATGTTTCACATCTCTTATTTTGTCTGTGTGGTGAACTAGCTGAACAATAAACATGTTCAGTATTCACTATTCAGATTGTTAAGGAGGTAGTTTGGAATGTCTTACATATGTATATTCATTGTCAAATTTAAATGCTGTGAATTGAAAGAATAATAATGATGAAGAATGATATAAATAATGAAAGAAAACGTATAACTTGTAAGGCAACATTGTTAATTGTTATTATTAAAAATGTGTTTTATTGTTTTTAAGGGCCAGAATATACTGCAGAATCTAATCTAATTTGATCTCAATATTCTTTACAGATGCTGTTCACATTTTGGGGGCTCATCCGGGATGTTGGTGCCACACCTATGAAGTTAAACCATGAGCCCTGCATGAAAATGGTTCTTCAAGGTTTATCGTGATTGTCACCTGCCTTGTATGTGGTCAAATCTTCAGTTCCAGCAGAGATGGTGGCTTCTCATGCTTTTCATCCACTGTTATCTTGAGACATCCAAAGCCATTTGAAGTTCCACCGTTGAACAACAAAGCTGAACTCACAGAGCTTATCAAAGTCTGCATAAGAAGTGATCAGCTGAAAAGTCAAGAAGATCAAGGTAAGACTGGTCTACTCATTATCAAAAACAAGATTGATGAGCTGGACAATGAGAAAGAAACACCAGTTATAGACACTCTGAACAGTTACAAAGTCATAAATAGTGCACCCTCAAAGACAGAAGAGGTATCTGGGATGGTTAGACTAACTAGATGCTGAAGCTTTCCAAATGCATGCTGGTGGAAGCTGTCATTAGTTACGGCAGTACAAATGGATAAGGTAAAAATATACTCTGAATCTGAAGTCATTAGCACAGTGCTGATGTCTGTTTGAAATATAAATTTACAGTGTTTATACATTTACAGTTTTTTATTCTTTAGATCAGGGGTCGGAAACCTTTTTTTTTTTTTTTTTTTTTTTAGCAAAGAGCCATTTCGGATTTTTTAGGCAAATGCATATTTTTAAAGAGCCATTGGGGTGTATTTATGCAGTTGAAGTCAGAATTATTAGCTCTCCTGAATTATTAGCCCCCCCGATTGTTTTTACCTCTATTTCTGTTTTAATAACTCATTTCTAATAACTGATTTATTTGATCTTTGTCATGATGACGACAGTAAATATTACTTTACTAGATATTTGTCTTAGAGACTTCTTTACAGCTTAAAGTGACATTTAAAGGCTTAACTATGTTAATTAGGTTAACTAGGTAGGTTAGGGTAATTAGGCAAGTCATTGTATAACGATGGTTTGTTCTATAGACTATCGAAAAAATATATAGCTTAAAGGGGCTAATAATTTTGACCTTAAAATGGCTTTTTAAAATGAAAAACTGCTTTTATTCGAGCCAAAATAAAACAAATATGACTTACTCTAGAAGAAAAAATATTATCAGACATACTGTGAAAATATCCTTCCTTTACTATATATAATACAGGTCTAAACAAAACCTTTATTTACTGTATGTCCATGCACAATTAAAAAAAAATATGAAGCATCACATGTTGAGCAAGTTCATGAATGAATATCTGGTAAATAAACTCTTCACTTTTTCTGAAAAGCAACAAAGTTTTAAAAAAACTAAACATTTTACTAGTATAAAACTGTACAGTTACTTCAACTGATTCAAAACAATGTATGCAGCAACATTTTGATTTTGGTTAGTTTTAAAGAACAACAAGCATATTACTAATGTTATGAAAATAAACAATTTGCGTAATTAGAAAAAATAAGTTGTTTGCCATTTATTGGTGTTGCGATTCAAGTTTATCCACATCAACGCACAAGTCAAACTTTCTTTTATTGTAAACGGAGCTTTTATTAATTTTGTATTTTAAAAAAATACAATAAAAAATGAAATTGTAATTGGATTTTTTTAATAAGAAACTGACTTTTACTGACAATTTTTAAACAGTAAAATATTATTGAAGAGAGAAAGCTGGAGACCCACCGATTTTTGGTCATGAGCCACACGGTTCCCTACCTCTTCTATAGATGAACAATTAATCCACTGAAAAAAAAGGTTGGTTTTGGTAATGTTTAATCAAAGTCTGACCAGCTGCTTCTGTGATTGGGGTGGCGGTCCTTCTCAGTTGACATCAATTTGATGGCTTCAGCCTCAATATTCTTAACCACAGCACTTTTACTGTAAAACCCAAAAAGTTAAGGTAACTCAAACCATTTGAGGAGACCGATTGCAACAAACCATTTAAGTTAAAAAAATTAATCCATATGAGAACTGTGTACTTAATCCAGTTGAGTAAATGAAGCAATTTGAGCACAGTAAAACCCAGTAAATGAAGAGAACTCAAACCAACTGAGTACTGTAAAACCCAATAAGTTAAGTCAACTCAAACCGTTTGAGGAAACCGATTGCTACAAACCATTTGAGTTAAAAAACTAATCTATATGAGTACTGCGAACTTACTCCATTTAAGTTGTTGAAGTTATGAGGTATTTAATTAACACATTACCCTCAACACTGAGTTCAAAACTCCTTTCAAATGAGTAGAATTCACTTTCAGTATATTTTGAGTTAACTACACTCATTTCATCTGATAAAGTTAACTGTTGGGTTTTACAGTGTGTTTGCTATTAGGGAATGATGCATAAGAATAATGCCTCATCCCCTACTCAGTATTCCGTTTCAGTTTGAAGTTCATCAACATATTGAACTAAAGTAAACTGTGCATCCAATTGATCGTCCTCAAATGAGAAAAAAATGTAGGGCGATGCATACTTTGAGAACTGATTGGATCGTTGGTCATCATTGCTAACAAAATGGGGGATGAATGGACAAAATTATGGCCGAATGGCCCCATCTTAAAGGCATTCCATATGACCATAAAAGGGGGGTATGCTATTCGATTAAAGAAAATAATTTACTAAATAATTTGCACACTGCATATAAAATGCACAGATACATCCTTTATAATTTGCACTATATGAATATAAAAATAAGAGCAAATTCAGATTTCATGCCAACTTTAAGACAATAATCAAACCAAGTAACTCTGAAGACACTTTGACCAGCAAATGTGATCTCTTTGCAGAACAAACTAGTTCTTGAATTCACATATGAGAGAACAAAGCAGCTTTATAGATTCAGATAAGCAATAGATAGCGCATGAGTATAGTGGAAACCAGTCATGCCATACTGCCAGTGATGTACACAGATATGGAGACAGGCACAGATGGATGGCAGGTCAATGGGGGTGAAGTGGACAGACTAAGAGGAAAGATGGAAAAGGAGAGTGAGACATGGCGGGATGTTGAGAGAAAGAGAAGGGATGAAGAGGAAAAGGGCATCTGGTGGATTCCAGCACTGGTCTGCAGTGCAGCAGGAGTGAGGCTTCAGCTGAAGTGTTTGTGGGGCCCCTGCGGTTTTTCAACCAATAAATCCACGGCATGTCTTTAATACGGGCAGAATGTGCAGGCAGAGGAGTGCTGAACGATGTATGGCCATTACTCAGCGGCCCACATCTGAGAGAAGAGCTTGGCCCGGGACGGCGCAGTCGGCTCCCTCCTCTTCCTCAGTCTGCGAGCAGACAGCCACAGCTCTGCCGAGGTGTGAAAAGGAATGGATCTCCTGAAGCTCAGGCCACTGAACTGTAGCCTAAATGACAGCCAGTGCTCACTGAGTGTTTTCTGAGTTGGGCTAACAATGAAGGAGAGGGCATGGCTGTGTGATAATATGAGTCTTGATTTATTCAGATGGATAATAATTAACATTTTATTGGGCTCATATTGAATTATATGACAGTTACAGTGCTCTAATTGACAGGTTCTGTATGGGCAATGCATCAGCTTCAGTGACCGCTACGATTTACATTTTCGACATTGCGGTTTCGTAATTAAGTCTTATGTGTCTCTAAATCATGTCCATGTCTGTGAAGATGCACATCAAAATACTTGTCAGATAATTTATTATACCCTGTTAAGAATGTCAATTTTTGGTAAACCGTCTTTTGGTCTTTTGTGCCTTTAAATGCAAATGAGCTGTTCTCCCACTGTTTGGGCATGTCGCTTCAGAAGTTACCCTGCGTCAGATGTAAACACAGCACAATGATAGACCACCATACATGTAAATAGGCCAAGGCAATATACTGTACAAAATTAACATGATTTAACAATGACAAACCGAGACTCCACTATGCCGACTGACACTGACAATATGCAGCAGGCTGATTCTGTTCATTCATTCATTCATTCATTCATTTTCCTTCAGCTTAGTCCCTAATTTATCAGGGGTCGCCACAGTGGAATGAACTGTTAATTACTCATATATTGGCATATGTTCTACACAGTGGATGTCCTTCCAGCTGCAACCCAGCACTAAGAGTACACTAACACCAACTCGTGAACCCCCAGTGCTGGGAAACACTCCTACACTATTGCCAATTTAGTTTATTGAATAATTCAATAATGGTTTATTCAATATTAGTTTACTGACTGCGCCACCGTGCTGCCCCATGCTGATTCTAGTAATTATAAATTACATTGTGAATTTAAGGTCTTGATTTACATCACTATTAATGCTAACATGTACCATTTACTACAACATATGGTAAAGCTGGATCACAGATTGGAAAAGATCCATTTTTTAATCTCAGCTTCTTTGCAGAAACTAAATAAATAGTGTAGTACTTTTACTATATCTGCGACTAAACTTCATCTGAAATCACTTGCATATCTAAAAAAACTGTATGTGACAACAAGTATGTACAAACACCATAAAATAGTAGGCAGGGTCAGGCCCGTAGCCAGCCTCTTGAAAGAGGTTGTTCTATATATATATATATATATATATATATATATATATATATATATATATATATATATATATATATATATATATATATATATATATATATATATATATATATTTTTTTTTTTTTTCAAAAAGTGGATCTTTTTGCCTCATTTAGGCTACTTTTAAATTATGATAAATAAATAATGCATTTTAGTGACATTTTAAGCCTTATTTTAGCTGAAATAGATTATCATAACCAAAAAAAGTTCAAATAAAAATTAATGCATAACAATTATAGCCAAAATAGAATTCAAATTCATTTTAATATTGGTTGCCTTTGGTGCTTCACACTTTTTTATTGGTCATATTTGGTTTCAAGAATAAGGTTCCAGATTTAGAATAAAAGTTTTTCCACTATTTATAATGGCATAGTGGCGACGCAGTGTAGAATGTGAATGGATGTTTCCCAGAGATGGGTTGTGGCTGGAAGGGCATCCGCTGAGTAAAACATGTGCTGGATAAGTTGGCGGTTCTTTCCGCTGTGGCGTCCCCTGGATTAATAAAGAAACTAAAGCCGAAAAGAAAATGAATGAATAACTGAATGAATGAATGATGGCCTAGCAGTCAGAATAGAACAAATGAGCTCAAATACAGGACAAATTCTGCACCTTTGTCAGTGAGGGGTGGGTCTTTCAAAACACCCGAATCCCCCGGCTACAGGCCTGAGGGTTTTAGAAGGGCATTGAAGTTATGTAACTGCCATTGTTAGTTGACAATAATGACAACATGACAAATTTTGTATTTTCAAATTACCTTCATGCTGTGTTCATGCCATGCCAATATTACCATAATTTCGAGATGTCAACATGTTCTTGCCTTTTGGAGAAGTTCATATCCTGTATTTCGGTGTCAATGCTATGTCTAAACAAAGCATCTAAACTAATTTGCTGTGGTCAGGTGATACTGTTGTCGCATGGTACAAGTTGCTTGGTATTTACTTAAAAATAGATACCTACTCAAGGCAGTATGTAATTTTGCAGAACGTGCTATTTCAACCATTGTAATATTAAGGAGAATACAGTGCTCAGCATATATAAGTACACCCCTCACAGACCCCTTAATTTAACATAGTTATAACTATATTAGCTGTTTATTAAAAGTTATTAAGGTGGAAGCTGGGTTTTAGTTTTGGGTAGGATTAGGATACAGAAGAAGATTGTACCTTTTGAATACTAATGAACAGTTAATATCTTAATAAAAGGCAGGTAATAAATATGACCTAAACTAAAGTGTTACCTCTGGAGTTAATCTAACACAATAACTTATTACAATAACAATAATAGTCCAAAATGTATACACCCAAATTTATATGTTAGGGGAAATATTAAATAAAAATGGTACATATATTTAAAGTTTTATAGTTTGTATTTTTTGCAGTATTTCTCTTGAATTTAAATGTATTATCTTTCTATTTCTAAAGATGTTCGGTTAGTAAAATATTATTTGAATAAATTTATATGTTTGATAAATCTGTTTTGTTCAAATGCACCAAAATATATCACATATATTCACTGAGAAATGGATAAAAATATTCATTTTAAAAATGAGGTATACTTATTTATGCTGAGCACTGTGTATGATTGCAGTTTCATTCTCTAATTGTCACTCCTGGACGTGAAAACAACTAAATTATTTTTTTTATGATTGAACACTGAATATCATTCACAGGACTAATTCTGAGAGTCATTGAAACATTTACTTAACCAATTCATTACAACTTTGATTTATATACAAAACAAGTTTACGAGTGACACTTCAAATCATTCATTTAATCAATCACTGATTATTCAGAAATGAAAAACAGTAATGTGTTTGTCAAAAGTGTCTGTTTGGAAGACAATAGTGCAAATGTGAAAAGGGATGATGTTTTGTTTTAACAGTTCAATGCATCAAATTGAAGACAATTATGTGCATAAGTATTTAAAAGAGCCAGATGAAATTTGTTAGTAAAATAGTATACCTAAATGCATGAATGCAATCATCTGTTAAAAAATCTGTTAAAATGCCATAATAACTGCCATCTCAGTATGATCAAGCTGCGAGTATCCACTCATAATAAAGAAAAATGTTTCCTTAAGACAGACAAACTGTGAACTGATATGTGGTTCATTGAAACCTTGATTTGGCCATATGATTGAGCATTGTATGTGTATTGGAACTCTTTTCATTGGAAAAGAAACACACAAATTAACTGGCAATATTCTGCACAAATTGCAATTTAAACTGTTAACATTTTTTTTAATACTGTTTTTTTTTTTTTTTACTTGTACTAAAGACCATTTTGCAATGTCATTGCTGGTCTGAATCTTAGCACAGCTAAAAATAAACCACAGCCCTGCTGAAGTCAATATGTTTGATAAATAGAAGTTATTATTAATCTTTTCCAGGTCATGACTGACAGGTTATGTTAAGTTACCCGCTGCTTGACATTTGTAATAGTCACTGTAACTTTCTCACTCCTTTTTGCGTCATTTACTTTTTCTTCTGTTGATACTTAACTTGTTTTTATTATTGTCAGAGTTACAGGTTTTATTTTATGGAACACAATAATATAAAAAAAATCTTCACCAAATGTATAAATGTTCTTAATTTTGACTGTAAGGTCCACAATTTCCTCAGCAGTAATGAAAATCTTAAAACTGTTTAGATATTTACATATCTTGCCCATACCTTGCTTAAAGTAAGTATCTAAAAACATTATTATTATTAGAAATACAATAAATAAAAGGTGGAGTTTTCCAGACGTTTTGTAGTGATATAAGAATTATCGGTCCCACTTTATATTAAGTGGCCTTAACTACTATTTACTTACATCAAAAAATAAATATAATGTACCTACTGTGTTAATAATGTATTTGTGAACACTTGTGGTGCTTTTGAGTTGGGATAGAGGTTGGGTAATGGACAGGTTTGGTGGCATGGGTAGGTTTAAGGGTGGGTTAAGGTGTAAGGGATGGTCAACAGTGTATTTACAAATGTAAATACAAAAGTTAATTACAGATGTAATTACATACATGTATTAATCAAGCATAAGTACACAGTAAATATGTATTTACACAATAAGTACATTGTAACAAACTATTAATTCCTGTGTAAGTACATATTAGTTAAGGCCACTTAATATAAAGTGGGACCGAAATATCTTTATGTTTAGTCGTTGATGCAACAGTTGCCTTCTATGTATCAGATATTCAAGTCATACAGTATTTATTTTTACTGTATTTACTCTCCTATAGCTCGTTTTACCTCCTTTTCAATCTGTTTACAATCTTTCAAATTAAAGGGGTATTTTGAGAGATTGGCGCCATCTTCTGTTTCATATCATCACGTTTGTCCGTTTTCTCTAGGTGTACAACTACTGAATAAAGCAGTGATCGCGGATGAATGGATACTGCAATAGGACTGGTACTACAAGATGTCTGTCTTTAATATGATTAAGGGGATACTGGGTGAATGGCGCAGGCATTGAAACCAGACCTTCTTATGCAGTTTATTAGAGGTTTCTTTTTCTGTTTACATTCAGGTTGCTAAGATGAAAACAGATCTCACATGGCAGCATATTAGTTTGATGAACTCCAGTGATTATTGTATTCAAGCAAATCCATGTTTGGCTTGTGCGTTTGTTTAGCGTTCTGATTTTAGGCCAGTGTTTTCAAGGACACGCTGAGAAACCCTATGATAACAGGTGGACACAATTGTAGGCCTGCTGGCAACACTGACAATCATCAGCGCAATCAAAACAGAGGATAGGTTTATGATTCTTTGAGTAAACTCCCAATTTTTAGAACTCACTACAGTGTCTGTGTCATTCTCCTTCTCTTGTCTCCCATTTGAAGCATGAAGCAAACATTTTTGGACACAGTGCTGATTGGCATCATAACTCTCGGTGTCTGGGATGCTGCTTCTGGCTCAGAATCAGTCTGTTTGTAGCTCCATATGTCACTAGGCTGCTTGAGATTTGTGGGCCATCATCAAGTGATACTTGCAAGACGCTTGCTAGGAGTGGCTTCAACGTCTTTGCATTTCTCTTCGCTTTTTTTTTTTTTTCTTCCACCACAGCTTTCACTTGACTTTTTTTTTTCTCTGGGCTCATCAACTGTGCAGAGAGACCAGTAATTGTGCTCTTTCATGTGGCTGGGATCCTTTCACAATCCAAACGCTTACCATTTGTTTGTGTCTTTTGCTGCCATCTCTCCCACTCCTGACTACGACAGATTTAAATGTTCTCTGGGACCTCACACGCAAATGAAATAACATGGCGGCGACGGCAGCCATGGATGCAATTATCTTTCTTTTCAGTCTTCCAGGCTGCAAATCTCACCCGTCGGCTAACATTAGAGAAGATGAGATAACAGTGAGAAAGGAGAAGGACTAATGAAGTTTGGCTTTAGTTGTTCTGTGTCCAACAGTTGCTGTTTGATCTCAAAATAACTTTTGTGAAAATAGATGATTTTGATATTATTGTAGGCTATGTTATGATTTATGAGATTTTTGTATGGTATAGAAAAATGTAGCCTACAATAGTCTTTAAGTTGGCTTGTGTCATTTCCTGGTCTTATTTTTATTTCTAATTTGTCGTTGTCGTCTGTTTGTCTATGAACACCCTTAGAAGAAAAGGTTTCAACAGATGCTATAGAAGAATAAGTTTTGTTTCCCCAAAGATCCTTCCAGTGAACTGTTCTTTAAAGACCCACTTTCTTTTTAAGAGTTATAGCCTACTGTCTTATCAACATATAGTAAATATGTTTATAGCCCATAAATATAATTTTTTCAATTCAATAGCATAGAGTTGTTACGATTTTGAATGTATTAAAATATTCTCTTATGCTTACCAGTATGGAATTTTTGATAGAAAGTCAAAAATAAACGTGCGATCCTGGATCACAAAACCAGTCAAAAGTAAAATATTTTAATATTGAGATTCATACATCACCTGAAAGCAGAATAAATAAGCCTTTCATTGATGTATGTTTGGCTGAGATACAGCTGCTATTTGAAAATCTGGAATCTGAGAGTTAAAAAAAATCCAAGGAAATCCAAGGAAAATCTCCTTTAAAGTTGTGAAAATAAAGTGTCTGGCGTTACATTTTACGTTTTGATGTATTTAAAGTATGTATTTAAAACCTTCACAGAAGATGATATGCATAATCTAAAGATCTTTGGTGTAAAAGACAAAATTATAAAAGTTTGCTATTGTCAAAAATATACCTGTGCGACTTAAAGACTGCTTTTTTTGTCCAGGGTCATATGCACTACTTGACAAAAGTCTTGTCGTCGAACGCAGTTGTAAGAGTAACAAATATTAACTTGACTTCTAGTTGGTCATTTGGAAAAGTGGCAGAAGGTAGATTTTTCAGTTGAATCATCTCATTCATTTCAGTGTATTGTGAAATATTTCAATTAAAAATAGCCAGAATTAAAATGCAACATTCACTTTTGGGGCCATGATGTCCTTAACAACACATCATCTTACAATGACATCTCCTACAAAATATCTAAAATCCATTACCCTATTTTATAGCTTATAAGTATTAAATACTGTTTATATATGAATTTAGATTTGTTGTCTGGGCCTAACCATCATTAATGTAATCCCAGAGAGAGACAGCTTTCTTAACCGCTCACAGTATCTTTTCCCAAATCAATTTCAAAAATACATGACTTGCTGCAATGTGCCAAAATTGCAATCGAGTTTGTCTACAAATTTGATGTGTACATTCTTACCATAAATAATCTGTTGATGTCAATACCAGCAGTAAATCCCACACACAGCTCCTCAAATCTCAAGCAATCTTCTTCAGAGTTGAGACCATATTAATGGTGAGCCAAAACCCGACCATGCTGAAGAATAACAAAAGCATAAATTACTGAATCATGGAAGAGACACAAAGCTGTTCAAATTCCCAAATGGGATCATCTTTGAGCTCTATGGAGTGATTTATCTACTGTACTGACTGTGTCAATTCATATTGATTCACCAAAGTGAATTCAAGCATTCTTATGAAAAATATGCAGATAGTACAGCTTCTGAATGACATGTGGCCCACAAAAAGAAGCTCACTATGACTTCAATAAAACATCATTAATCTTGATGGTGCCACACTTGGATATTGGGTAAATGAGGCCTGACATAGATGATCAACTCCTTTTGAGCTGATATGTGCTTTTGACTGATAATGCAGAGATGATTATTCTGAGAAAACAGACATCTACATAAAAGACCAAATTCAGAAAGGCATACATGTGAGACACATGCATGTGTGCAGCTTTGCGTGTTTGTGGGTGGCTGCATCACTCTCGATTGTCATTTTTATACAGCCTCATAGAAAGTCCCATTTTTCCTGTCAGTGCAAATAAATTCCTCACTCCTCAGACGAAAGGGTTTTCTTACCACTCCATTTTGTGGTGAGACTATAGCACACTAAATAGTGGGGCAACTTAAGCTTGTGGCCTTCAGACATACCGAATCAGGAAAGAGAGTATCCCTACATGCTAAGCAAGACATGATCTTTTTATAAAAAAATGCTTATATTTCAAGCCACTGAGTTATATCCCCCCGGAATATTGATATTATAATAATATATCTTTGTGTTATCCTTAGACATTAAAATGCTAATAATATATGTTTAATATTAGTGTCTCCATGAAGGAGATGGCTTTGGTGGAAAGTGAGAAGGTACTGTGTTTCACTCACCCTCAAATTGGTTATTATTGAAGCTATAGCCACCATCAGGGAGAAATATTCAGTATGATGAGCTCTTGACTAATGTCACAGCACAGCTGTGGTCTCTGCCTGGCCTCTAGTGGAGGAAACTTATACTTCAGGTTGTATTTGCAGCAGGTCAAAACCTCTTTGGTGATTTAAATTATTTTATGTTTTATTGGGGGTTCAAGCATAGAACTTAAATTTGTTAGGCCGATTGTCTGAAGGGGGAGGAGACGCTTTTGCAAAAATCTCCCTTGTCTAAAACAGAATGAGATTAGGCATGGGCTTGGATAAAAATATCACGGTATTGTGATTTTACTGCTCTAAAGTATATATATATATTTTAAATGTCTGGGTAAAAAACAAAACTTTTTTTTCTCTTTGAAAACAATAGATTTTATATTTTAAAAGATTTATAATACTTTGTAACTGTAAACATGTCAGGCTAAATAATTAAAATGAATCATTGACTTCTGCTGTCTTTATTAGTTTCAACAACACAAATTTCTTTACAATTTAAAACGGCATCTTTGGATATTTTCTTTGCTGAAGATACTGTTGTCCTAAAAAAACAAAATAAAAAAAATATATATATTATACATACTGTTGGAACGGTATTACAGAGAGTTTTGGCGATTTTAAACACTTGACTTTTCCAAACCGCGGTATTCCTTGAAAACGGTTATCGTCAAATGCCTAAGTTATTATCACCAAAATTGGAATGAGTATGTTTAAGCTTGATCTAAGATAACTAAAAAAATAAAGTATTACAGTTTTTCAACACGGTAGTGCTACAATTTGAATAAGAACACCATGATACCGGCTCTAATTGAGTGACTGCTGGTTTGACAAATAATATTGTCCTGCACGACCGAAGAGGTTTGAACGCATCACTTGGACCCTACCCTATTTTTAACCCTTTTGTTCCAGATCCTTCCATTAGGGATGAATAATATAAAGTAATATAATCTAATGTAGATTTATATAGTGCATTTATAAAGCATTGCAATATACATAAATGTCTTTACAATAATGTGGGGGGATCTCTACACAACACCACCAGTGTGCAGCATCAACCTGGATAATGCAACAGCAGCCACAAGACAACGGTGCTTTACCCCACACACCAGTTGCAGGTGAAGTGGAGAAACCATCAACCAATAAAATTTTAGAACCTATTAAACAAGGTTAAGTGTCCAAATGGAACAAAACTTGTTGAGTTTGTTCAACTCATTGAACTAGAGGTTTGTGAGAAATTCGAAAGAAATTGGTCACTGCGGGACGATACCACAATCAAGTATTGATTGCAATATTATGACACAGTTCCACGGTTTATTCCACTTTGGTGGCCCTGATAAATCAGGGACTTAGCCGAAGTATAGTGACTGAGATATTCTGATGCTGTAAAACTATTAAAAAGTTAATTTATCTATCTATCTATCTATCTATCTATCTATCTATCTATCTATCTATCTATCTATCTATCTATCTATCTATCTATCTTCTAACTATCTATCTTCTATCTATCTGTCTGTCTGTCTGTCTGTCGATCTGTCTGTCTGTCTGTCTGTCGGTCTGTCTGTCTGTCGATCTGTCTGTCTGTCTGTCTGTCTGTCTGTCTGTATATTTATCTATCTGTCTGGCCGTGTGTCTGTCTGTCTGTCTGTCTGTCTGTAACAAAAGGCAAATGCAGTAACATATAATCCAATAACACAATTTTTGTATTGTGTTTCCTCTTGTTGTGCTATAAATGTGCCTTATGTGGCATATAATTAAATGTGCGTTTTCTTTTTTTTCATATTGTTACAAAGTTTAGTTCTGAATGAGTTTTGAGAAACGACACCAGTATTGTGGAACAAGCTCCAAATGTATTTGGCTTAATAAATATCTGACGAGTTCCTTCTTTATAAATGTAATATTTAACAAATGTATTTTTCAGGCGTTATTTGAAGAAAAAAATGTTACCTGCATTTATTTGTAGATGAGTTCAGGCACGAACACAGACACCTACAAGGGTCCTTCAGCGCTTCTGCATTGTTAAGACGAAACTCGCGGAGCTGCTGGAGTTGCCGGGGAGCGTCTGTTGTACTTAAAGAAAATAACATCTAAAACACTGAAATCCAACTGTGTCATACAAATATATCTTTCAAAACATTGAAAGCAAAGGTAGGATGCCACGATTTTAAGAATTGTCAATATTCTGCATCCGCGAAAGCGATGGCCAGATGAAGCTAGCGGCTAACGCGTACAATCCGCTAACTCTGAGAATCTAACAGCACGCGATTAAAGTTTGATTCTCCAACAGCACTTTTGTGTTTATATGTTTACGTTTGTGCGCCATATGCAAGCTAATTATTCAGACCGTCTGTTCTGTTAAAATGTAATGGTTTCTGGAGTTGAAGGATGTGATGCTGGCCAGCAGTCTAGTCTGACCGTCCGGCCAGTAGGAAAGATTTGAGTCTGCTAGACTTTAAAGCGTTTTAAGGTCACTTTGAATTATACTAGATATGCTGGAAATATCGCGTTCTCTTTCTGCTTTTGTCTGAATGAGTGGCATTTTTTAAACCAGAGGTGATGGTTTAGAATCGAGTGTTTATCTCGGACAAGTGAGTGGTTCAATGTCTTTTTTTGGGATAACGAATAGACCTTTGTTTACTCTCTGGACCAAGTAATGCAGGCTTTAGTTGTTGATAGTTTTAAATGAGCTGAGACCATGTCTAATTCTTGTTGACCTGTGTGGTTAGTGTGTCATTGAATACCTTTACAGTATATACGTAGTTGCATTGTTATTTTTGGTTACTAATCTAAATTTAATAATAATATGACTACAGATAATCTGTATATTTCTCTTGGCAAATAAATTAAAGTTTAAAGATTATTAATCCCCTTGGGACAATTCATTTTGACATGGTGGTGCTTCACATATAACAAGAATGACACACTTAAAACAATAAACACCCAACACTTAACATCAAGTGCACAAACAAAAAGGAGAAAAAAATCAACAATAATAATTTATGTAGTTTGTTAAATAATTAATAAATAATAATGCCATCAGTCACTGAAGACTGCTGTTATTATTTTTTCTACCAATTTATAATTTTTTAAAACTCAATATTTCAACTATGAATAATCTGTGGATTTATCTTTACATATGCCACCATTGACAATGATGTTATTTATTTATTGTTCCTTCCCAGTATTAAATATTATGACTACAAATAATCTTTGGATGCATCTTTACAGATGCCACCAGTGAGGACTGGTGACTAGGCTGTTATGTTTTTTTTTTACTGATTAGGGATGTAACAATTCACCTGACTTACGATTCGATACGATTTACGATACTAATCTCACGATTCAAGATTTAGTCACTATTTTTTACCAAAATTATTTGAAACATTTAACTGGCCTCTGGCATAAAAAATTGAGCATAAAAATTACTATTTATTAGAATTAATATATTTATTATATTAATATATTTATTATATAGTAGAATAGAGACAAGAGTTAAACATGATTATGATGGTGAATAATTAACATGTATAATTGATTAATATTAGTATCAGTGTGATACACTTAAGAGATAATCTTCAACATTTTTAAATATTTAGTAATAATAAGCATATTATTAAAATATGCATGAACTAATTAAAAAAAATGAGAGGGTCCAAATAATCTTATACCTGGTTCTCTATCAGTCTGGAAAACATCTTCACACTTTCACCATGCAAACACTGATGCACCGTGTGATCTTCGTAGCACTCGTTGAAGCAAGCGAAGCTGCAAATCATCTGGTCCGCATGGTTTGGCTTATTAATAGTTTTTCGCATATAGAAATCTGTGACAGTAGTTTTTCACTGTTTATGCTCATCATAACCATTGTTCTGTTAAAGTAAACATCTTTTGCAGTGTTTGCACACAGTTTGTGTTTTGTCTGGAACATTTTACCGCTGTCATATTACTCTGCCACTTTTCCTCTTGCTCGCTTCTGATGTGCAGATAAAGCGAGTTTGCACCTGTAAGCACAGCACCCTCTCTGTTCATTTAACATTTCTACTAATTTGAATCGTCACATATTTGAATCGATTTTCAACCGACTCACGGTGAATTGTTACATCCTATTACTAAAATTATATTAAATGACTACAAATAATAAGTGAATTTATCTTTACAGATGCCACCAGTGACTGCTGGTGACTATAATGTTTGGATTTATTTTATTTGGATGCATCTTTACAGATACCATCAGTAACTGCTGACTATAATGCTGTTTTTTTGTTTATTTATTTTTGCAAATTTGTTGCTAATTAAATTAAATAATGACTACAAATAATCTTTGGATTTATCTTTACAGATGCCATCAGTGACTGCTGGTGACAGTGATGTTTTTTATTTGTTTATTCATCTATTTGTTGTTACTAATCAATATTAAATAATGACTACATCTTTATATTTATCTTTACAGATGGCACCAGTGGCCTTTGGTGACAATGTTGTCATAAAAATGTTTTGCTACTGAATTATTACTGATCTAAACCAAATAATTTGACTGCAAATAATCTTTGGATTTATCTTTCCAGATGCCATCAGTGACCGCTGGCGACAATGCTGTTCACTCCTCCAGTCCGGATTTGGGCTCTGCACCATCTGAAGCCCTCAAGCAAGTTCTTGTTGTAATTGACAAGAAAGTTCGCAATATGGAAAAAAGAAAGGTTGGTGTTAATGTTAAAATCCACCTGACCCTATTAAAGTACTTGAAGGTGTAGAATATACATCCTTCAGGCCATAGAAGATGCAAGTGATTTGTTTTTCTCCAGCTGGATATTTAGAGAGGATTTAAATAAAGCTGTGGTCCTTGGTGATTCATAAAATGTAAATCAACGGTGACTAGCACTTGTACGAACACACAGGCAAAAGAAAATGAATACCTAAGGCTCCTTAAAGTACATAGAGGTCAGATGAACCTAAACAATTGGTTTGTGGAAGAATCTGAAGATTTTATTATCTTTAACTCACAGCTGCTGCATCACATTATTTTCATATTTAATTCTAATCTTCCTGTCGAATACTGATGTGTGTATGTGAATGCATTCTCGTACTGACTCTTTTTGCAATGATGAGGGAGAGCAATAAAAAATGTATGTGAACACTGTAAACTAACAATAGCATATTTTTAATTAACATATCTGGTGTCGTAGAGCATTAGTTTATTAATGTAAGAAATCTGAATAAGTTTGTGTCTAATATCTTTGCAACACAATGGCATGGCTTAAATGCATTCTTTTTTTATGTGTCTGTTAAAAATATTTTGCAAGACCTGTCTACATTTGTTATTACTGCCTTTTTGTTTATTCAATTAAATTCCAGTTTACTTGTATATCTCATTTCAAAATAATTATCAAGTTATACTAAATCAGAAATGTTAAGAAGCTGTGTATGGTAGGCAGTAAATAAACATAGTTAACATGCATTTATACAGCATATAGTGGAGGAGGTTTACATAGTACAGACCAAAAGTTTGGACACACCTTCTCATTCAAAGAGTTTTTGTTATTGTCATGAATATGAAAATTGTAGATTGACAGTGAAGGCATTAAAACTATGAATTAACACATTTGGAATTATATATATATAACAAAAAAACTGTAAAACAGCTGAAAATGTCATATTCTAGGTTCTTCAAAGTAGCCACCTTTTGCTTTGATTACTGCTTTGCACACTCTTGGATTTCTCTTGATGAGCTTCAAGAGGTAGTCACCTGGGATGGTTTTCACTTCACAGGTGTGCCCTGTCAGGTTTAATAAGGGGGATTTCTTGCCTTATAAATGGGATTTGGACCATCAGTTGTGTTGTGCAGAAGTCAGGTGGATACACAGATGATAGTTCTACTGAATAGACTGTTAGAATTTGTATTGTAACAAGAAAAAAGCAGGTAAGTAAAGAAAAAAGAGTGGCCATGATTACTTTAAGAAATGAAGGTCTTGAAAATGTCCCCAAGTGCGGTCACAAAAACCATCAAGTGCTACAAAGAAACTGGAGGAAGACCAGGAGTCACCTCTGCTGCGGAAGATATGTTCATGATAAGTCACCAGCCTCAGAAACTGCAGGTTAACAGCAGTTCAGATTAGAGACCAGGTCATTGCCACACAGAGTTCTAGCAGCAGACATATCTCTAGAACAACTGTTAAGAGGAGACTGTGAATCAGGCCTTCATAGTAGAATATCTGCTAGGAAACCACTGCTAAGGATAGGCAACAAGCAGAAAAGACTTGTTTGGCCTAAAGAACACAAGGAATGGACATTAGACTAGTGAAAATCTGTGTTTGGTCTGATGAGGCTAAATTTGAGATCTTTAGTCTCAACTAACTTGTCTTTATGCAACGCAGAAAAAGTGACCGGATGGACTCTACATGAACTCTTCTGAACCAGCATGGCTACCACAGCATCTTGCAGCGACGTGCTATTCCATCCGGTTTGCGTTTAGTTGGACCATAATTTATTTTTCAACAGGACAATTACCCCAAACACACCTCCAGGCTGTGTAAAGACTAGTTGACCAAGGAGAGTGATGGGGTGCTGCGCCAGATGACCCGGTCTCCACAGTCTCCGGACCTGAACCCAGCCAAGATAGTTTGGGGTGAGGTGGACCACAGAGTGAAGGCAAAAGGGCCAACAAGTGCTAAGCATCTCCAGGAACTCCTTCAAGACTGTTTTAAGACCACTTCAGGTGACTACCTCTTGAGCTCATCAAGAGAATGCCAAGACTGTGCAAAGCAGTAATCGAAGCAAAAGGTGGCTACTTTGAAGAACCTGTGATATGAAATATTTTCAGTTGTTTCACGCTTTTTTTGTTACGTATAAAATTCCACATGTTTATTCATAGTTTTGATGCCTTCAGTGTCAATCTACAATTTCATGATCATGAAAATAAAGAAATCTCTTTGAATGAGAAGGTTTCCAAACTTTTGGTCTGTACTGTATGTATTATATGCTGTATGTTAAATGAAATAAAAATTTTTTTTAAGTATTTATCTTCAAAGTTCTCAGATGGTTTGCATAATCTCATCAAGTCCTCATATGGACAATGCAAAGTTCAGGTGCAAATGGCATCTTTAATATTATAAGCTTGTACTACTATCACAGGCCTTTTAAATGTCCCAATATCAAAAGGCAAGATTAAAATTTGTCCACTAGGGATGAAACGAGACCACTTTTTTTTACAAATCGATACGAGTATGACTACTTTAATTTGTGTACTATGTGTCTGATATTTTTTAGATTTGGTTTCAACAAAAGTGCAATTAATTTGAGAGGTTTTATTTTTGCCTGTAGCAAGCAACACAATCTTTTACAAACCTATTCCAAGCTAAAAATATACACATTGTTGATAACCCTGTAAATCGAAAGACCTTTACGATAACTGATTAAGCATGGACATTTAAAGGATAAGTTATCCTTGCGCTGACACACGTCCACGACTTCACACATTACATAATCAAGTGTGTGCAGTTTACATTACCTTCACTCTCTTGACATTGCATCATTATGCAAGTATTTTTTTGCATGTTCGGTTTATTCTTCAGTAGCCTATATATTGTTTAATAATGTATTTTCTAAACATTGTTTATAAGGACTAATCTATTAATATATAATACATTCATTAATTAATACATCAAAACATTGAAGTCAGGACAACAACATGTACGATACGAGTGCGAGTATTTTAACCTAGTACCAACCCGATACTGGTATCGGTATCAGTGCATCCATTTTGTCCACCCATCTGGAGACCTACCAATCAAGAAAATAATCATAAGTACAAAGAAACAGATTAAAACACCAGGTATAAATGGGAATCACTTAGCTGCCGAGCTGATTTACAAAACTGCATCTTAATACCAGGCGGAAACAGAATGCAAAAATGTGATGCAGATAATATTCTAGTTTGGGAATTCATTTCCACAACCGTTTAAAATTGTTTGCTCCATTTCTTTCTTGAAGTGACTTTTTTTTTTTTTTAAATCACTGTGGTAAAGCATTTTTATATTCTAAATGAATATCCAGTTTCACTTGGAAGTGTTTCCTTATAATTTTTTTTAAGGAATTTCATTGACTTTGTATTTTGAAATAATTGAGTTTGTATTTCAAGCTTGACAAAAATACTCGTTTACCTGTTTGCTTTTGGTCGTTGCATTTGAATCTACTTTTTATTGTTCTCTTTTGCTACTCTCTTTTAAGAGTAAACTGGATGATTACCAGACCAGGAAGGACAAAGGAGAACGTCTCAACCAGGATCAGCTGGTACGTGGCCTATATGCAGGTCTTGTCTTTTTTGTGCTCAACATATCTGGAACTGATGCTTTGTGTTAAATGCACATGCTGCTTTGTTTCGTATGTGTAGGAGGCTTTATCTAAAGCTCCGGAGGTGGCTCACAACTTGGACTTTGCCCGTGAGTTGCAGAAGAGCTTCCTGGCTTTAAATGTGGAGGTAGGTCATGTTTTTGATTTATAGTTTAACCTAACATCATCTTGCTTTGTACTTGGTGACCACCCAGCCTCAGCATCATCATTGCCTCTACATTTGCTGCCCCCTTCTAGTCCAAAACGCTCAACTGGTAAATATTTTGAAATCCAGCCTTTAGTAGGTAGAAAATATAACTATTCTATTAACTCAAGATAATGGTGATGATGTTGTTGTTTATTCAAGATGCTATATTGGCCATTTACTTAGAGAATATGCTCCAAAGTGTAACTATTACAATAGTCATACACATACTTTTATGTTACCAGGCAATGATTTTCATCTGGATAGTCTTTAAATTATTTTTAAATGTAAATCCTTTTAGAATTTTTATCAAAGTAAAGTTTTAGATTTGTATTTTATGAATTATTAATTGTTGTTGATGTATATTTATTGTGATAAACCACTTTTTTATTATAGAATAAGTTGTTTATCAAACTTCATACATTTCATTTGTCTTTACCCTAAAATTGTCATGGTCAGTGGTGAGGGGAAAAAGGAGCGAGGACCCAATTGCATAAAATGTAGGATTTATTATAAAATACAAATAAAAATAAAAGGCAAAACAAAACTACCCCGAGGGGGAAAACTTGAATAAAAAGGACAAAAACAAACTTGACAGGGCTGGCAGGACAAAGCACTGGCACAGAACAGAAAACATGAGGGGATTATAAAGCAAAAGTAAATTGAAAAACAGGTGAACATGACAAACTAATAATGAGTTAACAAGGAAGGTGGGAGAACGCATGACACAGAGAGACAACACAAGCCATGCGCTCACATAAAACGAGATTAGAACGTTCAGCCAATGAGAACTCATTAACTGCGTGTTCATGACAACACAAGCAACAATGAAGCGCACAACAAAAGCACGTGACCACAATGTAAACTCCGAGCCACGTGCTTTGACAAGAGACGCAAGACACGAGCACACGATGAACACCTTACCATGCGCTCACACATAAGCTTCGCGCATGCTTCATCTCAACGCCAACCAAAACTGAAACCGAGAATGAAGCAGTGCGATGCTGACAAAACAAACACTAGTACAAGGGCGCGCACGTCGGAGGCACGCAGAGCCTGCGCGGCTGCCTGCATCAAGCGGGAGAGCGCACACTCTGCACACACCCACGAAGGCGCACGCACACACGGAGGCAATGACAGAAACAAGTGCTCGACCCAAGATAACTCGAGCCGAGCACAACAGGACTAGACATGACTAGTGTCCGGACTCTGCCACCAAAACAATAATTTACATGACCAGAGTGGCAGAACCCTGACAAAAATAGCTAAAGAAGCTGATTTGGCAATAAACTCAAAACTCTCTCTAGCCCAAAACCATTGATGCAGTGCAACGGTCTATGCAAATTGTAAATGCTGCAGGACACACCAAAAATCTCCCTCTTGTTCACTTACAGATCCAAAAAACAGTGAAAAAGGCAACCCGGCGGGAGCAGTTGAAGAGGGAGGAGGCAGAGCGCAAGCGACTGAAGGCCGTGTTGGAGATCCAGTACCTGCTGGAGCAGCTCGGGGAGGAAAATGTGAGGCAAGAGCTGACTCAGTCCACCGGAGAAGCCTCTTTGCTCACAGAGGCTGAGCTCATGGGTTTGGATGAGTTCTACAAGCTGATTGGGCCTGAGCGGGACTCTAGCGTAAGGTGAGGACATTTCTCTTCAGCTGTTCATGTTCAGATTTGGCGTGTTCTTATCAAAATAACTTTTGATCGCAGGTTGGCTGAGCAGTTTGATGAAGCATCCGTGCATTTGTGGGAGCTTTTAGAGGGAAGGGATAAAGCTGTGGCTGGAACCACATGTAAGTAACTTATTCTGGTGGTATTTTTTAAAAAAGTCTCTGTTTCTATTTTAGGGCTACATTTGGACTTAAAACTAAATATTTTGTAACTTTAAATCTGTTTTTACTCATTGTTAACTGATATTTTGTTACTAGCAGGTTCTATGAAAAAATCCTATAAAGTGTGTTGAGATCATGCATTATGGTAGATTAAATAATACATTACAATAAATTACAGAATACATTTAATAATTCTGTGTATTTTGATGTGTATAAGGAGAAAGATACATACCAAGACAATAAAAATATATTTAAAATAAAAATTTTTTTTTTAAATTTTTGGGCCATTATTTATTACATATGAATTACATACTTAGACAATTAATTATATTTAAAAAAAAAAAATTTTGGACCATTATTTATTACATAAAAATTATTATGTCCCTTTAGTTTAGTTTCCTTTACAGTAATTTCAGGGCTACATTTGGACTTTAAAATTGTACAAAAAATAACCTTGACTTTTTTTTTTTTTTTAAACTGATTTTTCTTACTAGCAGTTTCTGTGGAAAAATCCCTATAATGTGTGTTAAGACAATGCGTTATTTTAGATTTAATAATACATTACATAGTACATTGCAGAGCATTAGTAGAATAAAATTTGATAAAAAAACTAAATAGTTACTCGCACCCTGTGTATTAGGACAAAGATACATATAAATATATATTTAAACCATCTTTAATTTTACTTTATTGGGTTATTACTATTAATATCCTTATTATTTATTATATAGTTTTATCATTAATTTAGATATGTTGGTAGCTTTATCTAATGAACAACCTGTTAGCGAATAGATAGATGCAAAACTCACAATCTTATTGTCCCCACCTAATTTTGATCATGATCCCAAAAATGAATCGCAATTTACTGTGGAAGCAAAATTCTATTTACATGACTCCTAATACAAAGGGACCTGTTTAAGGGTCAGTTCACCCAAAAATGAAAGCTTGCTTACTATTTCCTCACCCTCAGGAGGTTCCAAACCTTTATAGGTTTCTTTCTTTTTTTGAACAAAATGAAAGCTATTTTGAAGAAGGCTGAAAGCTTTTGAGGTAGAATAAATGAGTTAATTTTTATTTTTGAGTGACCTACCCCTTTAATGTAGTTAAAAAGAAATAATTTGTAAGAGTTATACTTGTAATTCACAGTTTCCTATAGTCATTTCTGTTTATTCACCTTTTTTTCAATTGCATGCACATTCATCAAATTGTTGAGCCATTTCAGCTCTATAATGAAACCAATATTTGCTCTCCAGTGCATCTGAATACCAATGTGGCAATCCCTTGCTTGGCCTCCCTATGAATGGTGGCACTTGCAGTGGCTTTTGAAAGCTGTGCTCTGTCTCGGGCCCATGAGGGTCAGCAGAGCTTCGTGCTGACTTGTGGCCCACATCAGCAGCTGGGCAGGCAGCCAGTGGTCATGCACAAAGCCTCTCGACTGGAGGTTTCAATGATGGACAGTCTCTGCTTGCATATTCCTACTGAGAGGGTGGCAATCGTGATAGGATCCGATTCTGCAAACTCAGCCAATGAGACGTGGCTATATTTGTTTGCTGGCATCGTTGCAGTTTTGGTTTGCTAAAATGATTCCAAATTAAGTTAACATCTGCAGTCAAGCCAACTTGGCCATACCTTTAACCAGTAATTAATGATTTTGTTTTCTTTGTGTCTTTATCAGACAAAGCCCTTAAGGAAACCTTGGACAAGATGCTGCTAAGTGGGTACTTTGATCGTGCTCCAACACATCAGAATGGAGTGTGTGAAGAAGAGACGGGAGCCACAGTGGTGGAGTCATCAGAGAGCGAGGAACATCCTGCTGAGCCAGGTAAAAACAAAACCCTCACATTTCTGAGCAAAGCAATGCTTCCCTGCATGGCTGATGGCTCGTGTTTATGTTCTTTGTTTGTTCACAGAGGGAGCTGCTCAGGAATACTCAGAAACTGAGGTTGAAGCAACAGAGGTGTGAATTGATATCACATTTTTCACACGCTGATGATGTTGAAAGCACATTCGGATTTAACCTTTATAACATGTAAACGCTCAACATTCTGTTTCAAAATAGAAAAATACTTATTTGGAAAATTCCAACAGAAAGAGTTGCTTTCGGTTCCAGCTTTATCATTTTCATTTTTTTTATTTATTTAAAAGTCTTTCCTCAAGTCATTTGTTGTGACTAAATTTGGTCAAGCTAACAAAACATTTGCAATTTGATGAACTATTTGTGTTGGGTTTTAGACCTTGAGGCAAATATATCAACAAAATGGCCCTCATTTTTAATTGCCCCTCACTTTTAATTGCCCCTCACTTATTGCCATAATTGCCGAGTGCCTTCGTGTCCCATCAGTGACTATATACAGCCATATCGCACTGCTACGAGTATGATATTGTGTTTATACAACAGTTTGACGGCATAATCGTGTATAAATAAAAAAGAAAATCAAACTACTTTTCTACAAGGTATTCTGCTGTTCATTCACATGAATGCAGCTGATCTTCAAAACAGCAGAAACTGTTGCTTAAAAACACGTCACTTTTTAGAGCTAGTATTTGAATGATTGTCTAGCATAATGTCTGAAGTGATGATAAAACAGGTGATTTTGTTGACATTTTAAGATTATAAGACTTAACAACATGAAATGGCATCAGTCTACAGAGATTTCTCAGTATTTCTCTGTTGCAATCGGGAGATCACAATAAATAACCCCAAAAAAGGCAGAGCAATGCAAACACTAGCAGATTACTATGGTTTAAATACAGCACTAAAACATACAAAAGAGAGATGGATTTTACCACTTACCTGTCTTATGATGGCTTGATCAGCTGTAGTTTGAAATGCAAAATAAAAATGCTGAAATTTTCTTCCCTAGAGACTTATGCGGTCTTTGTTGCTATCTTGTCGCACAATTGTCTTTCTCAGTATGGCAGGCTGATGGTTGCCAATCTCAGAAATTATAAATATTTAAAATTGGCATTATCCTTATTACCAAACCGCATAGTTGCAATTTAAACAATTACATTTTCACCTAAAAAGCCTCAAAAGTGCGATATGCTGCAAAAAAGCTGCAATATTTGTCAAACTGTTGAGACTTTATTGATGTGCTGTCACTGTGTGGGTGGAGTAATACACAAGAATAAAGAGGCAATCAGCCAATCAAACAAGACAGAACTGTTTATATATATATATATATATATATATATATATATATATATATATATATATATATATATATATATATATATAAATATATATACACACACACACACAGGGCTTTACATTAACACCCGCCAAATGCGGGTAGATTTTAGCCTTGGCGGGTTAGACAGACACCTCCACTAGCCACTTTGGCTGGTTGAAAATAATTTTTAAATTGTAGTTTTCCTAAAAGCAGGGTCGACAATATAAGGATGACCCAATATCCGTGCTAATGTGATCTTAGAATCGAGAAATAAAATAATTGTGATCACGCGAGCAGAAGAAACCAAGTGAATACCGAATGAGAGAATGATCATCACTCACGCTAACAGCTGATGTGATGTCCGCGACTTCTTAAAACGCGTGCGCGCGACTGCTTAACGTGTGCGCGCTCCCGAATCGTGAAGCAACCGTGTCCATTCTGAAAACGCTACTATCATCGGTTCTCTTTCAAATAAACTAGACAAAAAGTGATGAATAGTTATTGTTGAATGAATAGTGATAGTTATTTTTTAAAAAGTCAATTGCTTTTCTTTATTTTTTTCCAAATGTTTTGTTAAATAAAAAGTATAGTATACAGCTATATTTAGCTTGTTTTGACACATAAAAAAAATTTTTTTGCTGAAAAATAATTATTGTTTAGTTTGGTTATAGAGATAAATTTGGTAAATTGTTAATTTTGAGCTCTAAAAAGTCATGTGAAATAAAAACTAATTGCAATATAACACTATGAAACCATAACTCATTGAGCAAGCTCATACTCGACACACAAAAAGAGAAATGAATGAGGACACATGTCGACATAACACAAAATTTAAATCAAGTAGTTTTAGCATGTCAACGTCAAATTTATGCATACAAAGTATATTTTCCCAACAACCAAATTGTGGCTAGTGAAAATGCAGCGTGGCTAGTAACATTGGAAAACTACTAGCCACAGTGGCCGGTGATTTAAAAAGTTAATGTAAACATATATATAACATATATATATATATAAACCTTGACCTGTAACCGTTTTAGCCATTTAATAAAATGGCAGTTTTTAATGGCTGCAACAAACCTACTATTGTTTTATTGTAATTTGGAATTCACGCTTTTTCAAATAATTTGAAACATGCTGCGGCTTATGTATTCGTGTAAAGTCTATAGTACACCAAACAAGAGAAACAAACTTAAATGGTAATGTGCATGTCTCGCATCCATAGTTTCAAATTCACTTAAAAATGCATTCATTTTGGCTTTATAATATTTGTTGTTTATACGGAATACAACAGGTTTATTTTCTCAATACTGTTACATTTAACATATGAATTAAATTCTATTTAGAGTTATCAATAGCTTAATAGACATGTATTGAAAAATTATTTAATGAAATTGTAAAATGCAACTTTAAATGCCAATGTGATCTCCAACAATGCAGTTCTAATCCAGAATAACTTTTTTCTAGAAAATACAGTACATGCTTGGAATAGTTTTGTTAGACTACAGAAAGCAGACTTTTCATGCCCCACACTTCTTTCTTCCTGCTAGTTTGTAAACAGACAGTTCATTCCAGAAGCTGCCTATAGCAGCAGTGAAAAAGAGCAAGGAGCAGAGTGGAACACAAGTTCTCAGGTAAGATGCACCTCATTTGTCAATGAAAGTTTGGAATTGGAAGCAACCCTTGGCCCAATTGTGTTTATTTTTGAGTTCACCATGTGATTTCCAGGTGGTTAGTGTCCTCCAGCAGCCACAGCAGCCTCCTGCAGCCATGAGCCCGACTCTGATGAGCTCAGAAGCGCACACGCTGAACGCCGTCCTCCCTCCTCCTCCTGCAACAGATCCAGTGGTCCGAAAGCAGGCAGTACAAGATCTCATGGCGCAAATGCAGGGTACCTTCAACTTCATGCAGGTAAACTGGAGAATTTGTTCATTCATCAGACTACAGTTGTACCAGTGAAGTTTTCCAACTCATGTTTAATGCAATGCAGGACTCAATGCTGGAGTTTGAGGGGCCGCCTTTAGATCCTGCCATTGTGTCAGCGCAGCCCATGAAACCCGCACAGATGGTCTGTCCACCAGGTTGGTACTTATAAGTTACTTTTTAAAGTTATATTGTTCTTTAAAGCTAATAAGAGGAAATTTATTTAAAAAGTGGCACAATTTGATACAATCTCATGCTGGACATCAGTTACATTTTCAGATTCATTTTGTTGAATGAATGAATGTTATTGATGTCCAGTGTCTCTGGAATATTTGATTTGAGAGAACCAGTGTTGTTTAGTATTTAATTGCTATTGTTGTATTTTTTTTATTTCCTAATATATAGTTTTGTTTTACACTTTGTAAAATGCTGAGTTGTAACCCAATGTTAGTTTTTAAAATTGCACGTAAAAAACACTTTTTAACGCAAATATTTTGTAAATTGAAAAACAACATTATAAATTAAAAAAATAAACTAGGGTTGTCACGATGCTGGAATTCGATACCAATCGATACAAAAATTTTAAAAACATCTATTTCCCACTTACATTTAAGCACGTTCTTAAACGCTGTTGATTTGTTATTGTGTTCACGTGCTCAAAAGAAATGACTGTGATTGGCTGTGAAGGTTATCGGATAGCCAAATTTACCACTGTTTTCTGAATGTAACAGATACAGGCACACTGGAACGTTTTAAAGCCACGATTCATCAGCTGATCAGCTAATAGCTGATTGATGTACCAAATTGGTACTGAATTCCAATATCATGACAACCCTATAATAAATCTTAAATAAAATAAAAAATAAATACTAATAAATAGGGCTGGGCAAATTGGCCTACAATTAATTGAACATTTTAACTGGATTACGATTAATTACTTTATTTATTTTATTTTTTTGCCCTCATAGTTCACTGACAGGTTTTATATAATAAATATGCTCGCGTTACAAGTGCGAGATTTTGAGCGAAGGGTGCATTACTTGATTTAAAAAAAATGTAGCAATAAATAAAATTGAAATAAAATAAACAGGACACCTCTAAATTTGAGGGCCCTGCAGTCTTATCTTCAGTTCAAAAAGAAAAAAAACAACAAAGATGACTGACCAAAGAAATAACGTAAAGTCAAATTTATTTGACATTTAATTTTAAAGGAGACATAAAAATCTTGCGGTGGTATAGCTAAAATAACAAACAAAAAACTCAACAACTAAGTTTTAAACCCTCTTACGTGCACATGAAATCAAACAAATAAATAACATTCACTTACCTCCCTACTAACCACAAAACATGAGAAAACTTAAAAAATAAAACAAAAGGCACCCTCCTCATCACGTGTCTCCATATAGATTTCAATAAGTCAACACTCAAGAGTTAAATTTCAACAATATCGCAGAGCAATATTGTTGTTTTTTCACAAATGAACAAAACAAGCCGTATGAGAGGAGACTCTCTGAAAGATTTCTAACTATTAATTTTAAACTATTCCAGTTTAAATTAACTTCACCATGCATTTACATTGAACAACTGACATTAACAAACACATTTTAATGTAATGGAAAATATTTCTTCTATCGCCTGCCGTTGCTTTTATATAGAACACGATTTAAATCAGCCTTTAGTCTCGCTTATCAGAATTGCTCCTGTTGGTCATCAGCATGACAACCTGCTCTTGCATTTGTTTTAATCCAAGAATGCAATATCTAGATCAACCACTTGGTGTAAAACATACTGCACCTTAAATATGTATATTAATTCACTAATATTAATAGTAAAATTTTATACATAATATTTACATACATATTTACATAATAATTGACAAACTATTCTTTCTTTTTGTTTTTATGTTAATTTGTCACTTCTTTTTGTGTCACTGATATTACTCTTTCAATGTTTTCTACTCTCTAGAATCCCGACTCCCCCAACACAATGCTCTTTCTGTTCAGCCTGAGCCTACACAAGTAAGTCCAGTTACTAGCAGAAAAAATATTCTTTCAGATATGTTCTAAGAAACTTGTAAAAGTAGCTAAAACAATCATTTAATTGAACAATAATGCTTTTTTTTTTTAGCTTTGATATGGTGCAGGATTTTCTTCTTTCTTAGTTTTTTTTTCATTCCCACCTGTGTTTGATGTGTGATGGTAATATTTAATTGACATTTTCTGTCCTTAAGCACTCTTCTGAAACCTTCTTTGTTTAATTGTCCAGGTCCCAATGGTCTCTGCCTCCACACCCCCGCTCTATCAGCCCGCTCATACTTCAGAGCCACGACCGCAGACGGACACCATTGACCCCTTACAGGTAACGTGGTAGATCGTAGTGGTTTTGCAGATGCTGTGTGTTCACTATGGCTTAGACATGTGAGTGATGTAGGATATACACCCTAGGTCTCCATGCCCCTGCCGTCTGAGCAGCCCCCCACCCCTTCCTCTCAGCCTCAGGTGTTTCAGCCCAAACCCCTTCACAGCGGCATCAACGTTAACGCAGCTCCATTCCAGTCCATGCAAGCGGTAGGCCTCAACCTGTCTACCCAAATTCACCCCCTCCCATGTTTGTTTCTCCATTCTGCTTCTGTTCTGTTTGTCATGCTGCTTAAGGGGCCCATTACACAGAACACATGTTTGCATTACATTGTGCTGCTTTCGCATTATTTGGGACTTTATTCACAGTAATATTTTAGTTTTTTACCCAGACGTTTAAAAAGAATATATTTTAAAGCAGTAATCACAATACCGTCAAACCGTGGTATTTATATCCAAGGTTATCATACTGTCAGAATCTTTTACCGGCCCATGCCTAGTTCTGTGCTCGTCTAAGATAATTAGTCTACCGAAATGTGTATATTCTATACAAAGTGTAAGGCTGATTGGTCAGTTCTTGTCACATGACTTGCGTTGCATGCGCGGCATTCATTCAACTAGGCGTGAACACTTCGCACAAGCTGTGCTCCTCCATTTTAATTAACGAACTTGCATGCAGAATAAAAGCGCTATATGAACAGCCTCTAAAAGGCCGCCATCATTTACGATCTCCAGCAGTTAATCTTCTTGCACAGACATGGTGGATCTACCTGATTTGTTGACAAATGGGATCCATTTCTTGGCAGTTCTTGGGTCCTTCTCTGGAACTTTTCCTCTTTGCAAAGAAACTTTCCAAACATGTCTGTGACTCACTCATTTTACTTGCCTGTGGGTGAAATTTGGGTGTTCAAGTGACCTAGATATAAGCAAGAGAATATAGTCGTTTTTCAAAAAAAAAAAAAAAGAAGATTTTTCAAAATAAATAATTGTTCAGATTCAGATAACAATATTGAAATAATTAAAATTTCTTGTACGGAACAGTGCAGGTTCGCGGCCCGGTGGTTGGAGTTTATTCTCATGGTATAATGAAGCAGAGTAAGGCTGAAAGCTGCAAAGTGAAAAAGACTTCCAGTTCCATTTCTTTTGGTTGTGATCACACAGGGGGAAAGTAATATCATACTAACTAAATTTTAGGGTTTTATTCTAATGCTGCTCTGTGGTTTAATACAACACAACCTATTAAAGCGTCTTGTTACCTAGTTTTCTGTAAAACCAAACTGGAAATTGAAAGTGACATCATTAACATGGCGACGTACACAACACAGTTTGTGTCACTAGTTAAAATGCTGTACTTTTTGTGTGTTTTAACATTCTTTGAAACATTTGGAATAATAAGTGCATAATTCAGAAAATATCTAACATTGTTCTAGTGTTTTATGGATACTTTAAATTAACAAATCGTACATATTGTGCATTTAAATTGCTTATTGTTTGACTATCCCATACTTTGTATTTGTAAAGACAAAAAAAGCCCATTCTGTGTGACTGGCCCCTAAAGCCCAAACTGAACTTCTTTTTTTTTTTTTCTTGCAAGTTAGCATACTTCACCAGTATCCTTTAATGGGATACTTCGTTTGATAAAACATGAGCAAACATTGGAACATGACATGTGCACACTACAAAGTTCTCACATATATATGCCATACCATTTTCAGTACCACAGAGAAAACTTGCCAAGCATTAAGGGCATAAAATCAAGGTGAATTCAAGTTAATCTGCTGTGCGGTTTTTTGTAATGGTGTCTCAATCCAAATCACATTCACATTTTAGGAAGCCAAAAAGTTTGTGTGTTCTTATTGTTGTCTTTACGATAGAAATAGTATGTCATAGAAATGGACTTTAAATAAGAATGAATATTTTAAACGTATTTTATTTTTAGTTTAAGAAAATTATAATACTTGCATGTCTCTTTTTTATTTAATGCTGAAACATGTGAAAAGATTTTTTTACTTTCCCTGCCAAATTGTTCACTGACCAATCCCAACTAAAAATAAAAGAAAGGAAAACAATAAAAATGTTGGTTTTTAGTTGTTTTACTCATAAAACTGCATCATAACAAGCCACCTTAATTTCAAATACCAATGTTATTTCACAGTTCTGACACCCAATTTTTATATTAAATAATCTACTAGCCTATCTTCTATAATAATATGTGATCAATACTGTTTTTTTCTATCTTCTATATCCTCTTTAATGTTCACTTTATTTAACCAAAAAGTGGAAATCAATATATTCCTTTAACATCAATAGATAAATAATAAATTGTTGTTGTTTTTTCTCCTCTGTTAGGTGTTCAATATGAACGCTCCAGTTCCCCCAACCAATGAGATGGACTCTCCGAAGATTTCCAGCCAATATCAGAGTAGTTATGGTCAAGGCTTCAGCACACAAGCTGCCCTTCCAGCTGAACAGCAGGAAATGCCTCAAGAAGCCCTGCAGTCAGGTACAAAACTATTTCTGATGAAACTGTGCCGTTTTAGAGTTTCACATGTGCAAGATTATCTAAAAAGTTTCCCCTTTTTTTTTTGTAGTTGGCTCTTTCCAGTCTCAAGACCAAGGTATTACATCTGCAGGGGGACACCAGTCTGCACCACAGCAGCCCTCGGGACAGGGAACAGGATTTGGGCGGCCAGGCCAGTCTTTTTACAGCAACAGAGCAATGCCACGAACTGGACCCAGAAATCCCAGAGGCTCTTTGAATGGTTACCGTGGACCATCAAATGGATTTAGAGGTGAGACACGACTTTGTTGAATTGTAGCCAGAAACTGGAGTCTAACATCCAGAATGAAGTTCTACAATCAATCAACCTTTTTTTTTTGCATGTTTAGGTGGATACGATGGGTATCGTGCTCCATTCCCCAACACTCCTAACACCGGATACGGTCAAACTCAATTCAGCACTCCACGAGATTACTCCAACAACACCTACCAACGGGTAACTTCAGGACAACAAATAAAATGTAGTAGGATTGGGTGAAAAAATAAATGTACGTTTTAGTAGTGGTGTAACATCACAAATATGATGGTTCGAAGAACACTACAGTTTTTGAGTCAGGGATCGGGCCATTTTTGGCATCAGGAAAAAGGGAGGAGACAAATGTTGTTTGCTTTTTATTTATCACAACTTTACTGCAAGAAATTTTTGGTTTTAACAAGCATACACTACCGGTCAAAAGTTTGGGGTCAGTATGATTTTTATCAGTATGAACTCGTCTGATCACAAAAGCAATCCGGCTCCAGGTGAGCCACAGAGCAAGTTTACTATGCCTAAAAAACCTAACACATGTTCTCATTTACAAATCATCCACACTATAGAAAGTGATTATTTACTTTATATAAAGAAGTCAGTATACCTGCTGTAACTTGCACCTGTTAAGTTGACATAACTTAATTTTTATAACTATGCACATACACTACCGGTCAAAAGTTTGGGGTCAGTAGTATTTTTAAATGCTTAATTTATGTCCTCAAAAATACACTACAAATTGTAAAACTGTGAAATGTTATTGCACCATAAAATAACTGCTCAAAAGTAGTTTATAATTTAATTTAATCATTTATTCCAGTGATTTTTAATAATGAATTTTCAGCTTTATTACTTCAGTCTTCAGAGTCACATGATCCTTCAGAAATCACTGTAACATTAATTAATATTATTATTACTATTAATTGTAGTAGTAATAGTAATAAAAGCAATAATGACCCGAGTTATAATTTCATTTGAAACTCCATACAGTAAGAAAGCAGTTATTTAAAATGATAATAAATAGTTAAATAAACAAAATAAACTGTTTTAAATAAATGTTTCTTACAATTTTAATAAAAAAAACAGCTAAATAAACAAAGGTAAAATATTTAATACTGTGAAAAATGATCTTTGCTACTGATGCTCATAACGCTAAATATATAAATCTAATATTATAATCTTGTACGACACATTTATTTTGTTAGTCTCATTTTCAGTAATATCTGTAGCTCACTTATAAAAATGTTGGATTTCATTACTAAATGTATCATTTTTGAAGAACTATTCAGTGGCATATTTTTGATGGTTAAACGGTGTAATTGCTACAACTTTTAACAGCATCAAGTTGCATTAAACCGTGATTTTAATGTTTACCATAAACGTCAGTGTTTATTTCTGAACTATAAATTGTTATCCCAGTACTTCTGTGTTATTTGTTTGTAACTAACTGAAAAGTGTAAAAACTGAATCAAACAAAGGTTTGAATGAAGCGCATTGAAGGATTAATAAACATGCAAGCCATCATCATGTTTTATTTATGTTGTGTGGGTGTTTGAATTGAGATCCCAATTATTATTATTATTATTATTATTGTTATTATTAATTATAAAGCTTTTCACTAATTTCTTTAATTCAGGCTAAATAAGTAATGACAGAAAACACCTTTAAAAACATAAGAAAGCATTTAGGTGCCACCACAACTATTTCAGTCATCATTATATTTTACACGAAAGCCAAAATGTTTTCATACATTCCATCTGAATGACACAGAAATCGATCTCTCTGCGATTTGTTACAAATTTAGGATTAATCAACTTAAAAGTTAATGTGTGTTCTGAACCATAGGTTGTGATCCATACAGAGCAACTGTGATTTGTTACACCCCTACTTTTTAGAGTACTATATTCAAGCCTTATTCATGAATAAATATATAACCAATCACCCATAATCAGAAAAATTACACATCCCTACAATGTAGGTTTTTCATGGAGATTTGACAAGTCATCTGTGCATTACTGTGATCAGTTTTGTTTAAGTCCTGCATGTGTTTTGGTTGTAGGAAGGATATCAGCAAAGCTTCAAGCGAGGAGCTGCCCAGGGACCTCGAGGTTGCTCTCGAGGTAATACTCAAGCGATGCGATCCTAAAATCTTTGGGAAGACTTGTTTCTTTTTGGCCACTTTGAACATTCAATTATTGAGAATGTTTTCCCCAGCCCATATTTTTACTCCTATCAGTGGTTCCGTTTTGTTTTTTTGTTTTTTTCGTTTTTGCTGTTGGCTTATTGATACAAGTAAGCCTGCTTTGATAGTTTTAATATACTAAAAAGTGTTTTACAGAGACCCAATGGAGAGCTGAAAGTGTCAGTGTTGTGAATTTTCAGCCAGGTCGTGTTTAAAACATAGATATTCCTGTAAACTTGAAAGATTTTCATTAATTTATTTTTTTTATAAAATAAAATGCAAAAAGATAACTGCCACTGTCGGTCCAATCCATAGGAGTGTTTCTGATATTTTGTTGGCCTGTCCCCCTTCCCATACTTGGTTCTTTGCCTGTGTATTGGGTACCGAAGGCGTTAATTGTTTGTTTTTGTTGTTATTTTTTTCCACCCCATTTCATTTTGAAGATTATTTTGTTGGTTTGTTTTCTGCTGTCCTGCCCTTTGTATGCTCATGTCACTCCTTGAGAGAATGTTTCAATAAAGATGTGTTGCATTACCTGCTTGTCTGCCGCTGCTTTCTTTTTGCTGTCCATGCTCGGAAATCCTCTCACCTGTTCTGTGACCCTTTGTCTGCTAAATTGTTGAAGGTTGACTCTTTCCTTTAGTCTTCTAAGGGGGAGGCAGGTGATTGGTCCGCTTATCAGTTCGTTTTTCCTGCAAATCTGCTGTTTGCTTTTCTGCCTTGTGCATCACGCACTGTAATATGATCCTGCTTTCCAGCAAGAGTAATAGTTGAGGGATAGTTCACCCATAGAATGGTCATTCAGTCATTGTTTACTTACTGTTCACTTCTTGAAAACCTACTTGAGATTCTTTCTTGCGATTTCTGTTAAACGTAAAAGAAGATATTTTGAAGAATGGTGGAAACCTGTAACCATTGACTTCCATAGTATTTGTTAATCTTATTAAGCGAGTCCGTGATCTTCAAAATATTTTTTTTTGTGTTCAACAGAAGAAATAAACTTAAGGTTTAGAACCATTTGAGGGTGAGTAATGGAGTCTGTTTTCAGTTTGGGGTGAACTGTCTCTTTGTTTTTAACTGGTTGTAAAAGGCTGATGCTACAATCAGTGAAACGAGCTAAAACATTACCAATCAGTCTGTAGCTGATAAACTTTTATTTGTTTGTTTATTGATTCTTTGAAGCATAAAATGCTCTGCGTGCAATGTTTAATACTGGTGTCATTTCTATGCAATGAAAGTGAATGGTCATCTTGCCCAAAAATGGTATTGGTATATCTTAATGGTGTATTTTTTTGGCTACTTTGATTTTCACAGTTGATCCTTTACTTTCATTCTATGTAAAATATCTGCAAGAACATCTAACATAATATTTCCTTTTGCTGCTAAAAGAAAACTATGTGTGATATTTTGTATTTGAGTGACTTAAGAAAAAAAACCTTAAATGGTCCCTTTTAAAGAACCTGTGTGACTACTGAAAACGAGCAGCCTTTCAGTGGATTGTACATATAATTCCAGGAAAGCAAAAGCAGGTTTTTACAAGCAATTAAATAACTGTGTCATGTGACCATTTTAGAGAATCATTAAGTGTAATTATGATGCCACTGGCGTTTTCTCTCACTGCTATTTAAGATGGCTTAGGTTGATTAAATTTGTTTATTTTATTTTTTATAATATTTTGCTTTGATTTATTTATTTAGTCTAGTTAAATGGATAAATCACCCAAAATGAAAATTCTGTCGTCATATACTCACCCTCAAGTGGTTTCAAACCTTTGAGTTTTTTTTTTAAATATTTAGAAAAATGTTGGAAACTTGTAACCAGTGACTTTTACTGTATCTGTTTTTCAATGGTTATAGGTTTTTATTTTTATTTTATATAATATTATATAAATATTTGGAACTACATGAGGGTGAGTAAATTGCCATTTTTGGGTGGGTTATAACTTTAAGAAGAAGAATAAGACTTGAAGAGTTCATATGCAAAAACCTCTAAATGCCATTTGAAATTTCCTTCAATAACGAGCATTTTTCTCAACCCATGTTTGTTATTATTATTTTACTTTTTACAGATGATAAAAATACCCTATTCATCGGTCATTGATGTACAAGTGAATTTACTGAACCTACTCACACGAGCCTGAGAAAAATGCTTATTTTAGAAGAAAAGTTTAGATGGCATTTAGAGGTTTTTGCATCTGAACTCTTCACTTGCTCTGTACACTAGTGATGTAAGAGTATTTGAGGGCTATAATGATTATGGTTTCTGGAGCTGTTCATGTAAATCTATATTTGTAAAAATAATCATAATATATGGTTTAAATTTGGTTTTAACTCATAAGTATAGCATATGCATATGAAGAGTTCAGATGCAAAAACCTGCAAGTGTCGTCTGAAATGTCCATCAAAAATGAGTATTTTTCTCAGACTCCTATGTTTATGTTGAGTTATTTCATTTTAAAGACCTTTAAAAGAGTGTATTATTTCCCATAAATCTGAAATGACTAACCCCATATACACAGGAGCCTGATAAAAATACTACTTTTTGAAGGAAATTTCACACAGCTTTTGGAGGTTTTTGCATCTGAACTCAGTGATTTATAAATGCATACAATTAAAAAAAAAAACACACACACAGAAAGTGTTGTAACTGGCACTGAAATCACTGAATGCAATTATTTGCATTGATTTTCTGATGTATTTGGGTTTCAGGACGAGGGGGATCATATCGGTCCAGCAGAGGAATGGTTCCCATGGCTGCCCAGCAAACCAGCTAAACCCAGTCCATTTATCCATTATCAGCCCTGTTCCACCCTTTTATCTCCTCCATCCGTTTGGACTCTCAAACATGAGCCGTGCCACTCCAGACCATGTAGTTAGATGACTGCATCTTAGCAAGTAAGGACACAAACGATGGTTTTGGGAAACCGATATCAGAGACTATAGCACTCCCAGCACTGTACTCTCAAAAGCTTTCTCTCAATCATATGCTATTGCACAGCCTTTACACATTTGAGACAGAACACGTGCCTTTGATTATGGGTGTCTGGATTTTAATTGGTGGAATGATGACTTGCGTAGTAGCTTGAATGGCCACTAGATGATGAATGTGAAGTACACCATATACCAAAGGCACTTCGTTTTTGGCCAAACAAACTGTTAGGTGAATGTGAAGAATTTACTTGTACGTACTGTATTGCAACGTGATTTCTCTCTCTTTATTTTGGCTCTGCCAAATGGTTTACAGGAAATGCATTGTACTGTATGTGGCTGAATGACTGCTTCATTGTATTTCTTCCAATTACTGTTGATTTAGACTTAATGCTAACCAATAAATGATTTTTGAAGATTACAACACTTTAAAAGTTATTCCGCACATTGGTTTGATGATAGATCAGAAAAAAAACTACTCCAATTCAATTCACCTTTATTTGTATAACGCTTTTACGATATAGATTGTGTCAAAGCAGCTTCACATAGACGAGTATAGTGAATTGAAGTATCAGTTCAGTATTCTGAGTTTCAGTTTAGTTCAGTGTGGTTTAATATTCACTAATGAGAGTTCAAACACTGAAGAGCAAATCCATCAATGCGCAGCTCTACAAGTCCCGAACTATGCAAGCCAGTGGCGACAGTGGTGAGGAAAAAAACGGCTCAGTTGGGCACAACCATTTCTCCTGTGGCCAAACGTCTTGTGCAGAACTACAGTCTAGGTGCCAGGGACTGGAGAACACTGGACATCAGCAAAAACTTGTCTGTCCCTGGAGACTCGCAGGAATCAGATGCATGCTCTACTTCTCCATGACCACCACAGCAGCTGCTCAGGATACGGCCTGGTCCGGGATTCTGGAAGCCTTGGGATCATTTCTTCACAGGTCTTGGATTGCATCAGCGGCACTGCATAGTCTCTGGTGAGTATCCCAAGGTGGAAATAGAAAATCATTCGCGTAGCTGCTGTTTATAATGTGTGTGTGTCTGTATATATATATATATATATATATATATATATATATATATATATATAAGATATGTGGAGCACATTAATGCTTCATACCGCTAAGTGATGCACTGAGTGTATGCTTTACTAAAAACAATATGTATTTAGTTTTGAACTGTGAGAGTGTGTCTGAACCTCGGACATTATCACAAAGGCTATTTCAGAGTTTAGGAGCCATAAATGAGAAGGATCGACCTCCTTTACTTGACTTTGCTATTCTGGTTACTACCAGAAGCCCTGAGTTTTGAGATCTTAATGTATGGGTTGGATTGTAGCGAGACAGGAGGTAGATAAACAGGAGCTGGATTATTTAAGGCTTTATAGGTAAAAAGCCGCATTTTAAAATCAAAAGGAAACTTGTCTAAAATGAAACTTTGCTGCTGATTTGCTCATCCTCAGGCCAACAGGAACCTTAGGAGACATTTTGTCTTTAGTAGGACATTAAAGAAAATTTTGAACTGTAAACATGATACTTGGTGATTTACAAAATGCAAGTCAAGTGACTATTAGCCCTGTAAGACATCACAATGCGCATGCAAGCAAACGGCCGGTCATTATTTTAAATGTGTTTCCTCAGTGCACTCACAGTTGTCTGAAGAGAATGTTGGACGCTGCTTTTCAACATTCTTCAAAATAATTTGTTGCGTTCAGCAGAAGAAAGAAACTCAAACTGGTTTGAAACAAGTGGAGGACGAGTAAAAAGCTATTACTATCCACATAATTTGAAACGTCACATATAAAAGTGCTGAATTTAAGAGCCAAGATGTCTATACAGTTTAAACATTTTCTTAAATGACAACGCAAAAAAATGGCATAAACTACAATGGAAACACATTTATGGAATTAAATCCAGTATGCGCTTCAAAAAAGTCATGTGTGTTTGATAAAATATAGTCTGATAGGACCGCATTAAAGAGCCCCTATAATGCTTTGAAAAAGGTTGTATTTTGATATCGTCTGATATGGATGCCAGGTCAAAAACACTTTTATCATCTTATATGCATTTATTTTTACCTATTTATCCCATCGACTCCCATATGATTCGTTCACCGATTCATTTTTTCCCAAACCCCTGCTTAGCATGAGGCTAATTTCCGCTGATAAGGCCGACGACCCATTGTGATTGGTCGAGTGCGTTCATCATGAGACAGAGAGAAATGCCCAACACGCTTATGAGGTACTCAGAGCACAGAGAATATGTGTGACCCCAATGCAGGAGTGCAACAAAGCAATGGAGTTAAACACCAGCAAATTCCTCTACTCTTAACCATAACCCTATGTAGTAACAACAACACACATTCAGTATTAATCCACATAGTGGTAAAAGTTGAACTATTTTGAAAATTGAATGCGCCATGTGTGTGAGGAACAGCTGATGGTGGCCATAGAAACAGATAGCAGAAGATCGTGAGCACAAAACACATTTAAATCGGTAAAGGAAAAAGCAAGCGTCACACTTTCAACGTGATTTTGAACACGATATGTGAAATAACTATCCTGATTTAACCTGAGATATTCAGTATAAACACTGATCTATAATAGATATGTGATTACATGCCGCGCAAAGCGATTGCAACTCTTAAATACATAAATAGTTAATTTCGTATACTACATAAAACGAGACAACCATTTTAATCCCACTTACAGGTTGTGTAGGAAGTCCCGTAGTCTTTGCTTGATCCTTCCTTTAATAGCAAACGGCCGACGAATCCCGCATTGCAGCGTACGTTATTGTATAAGTCATCAGAAAAATGACAGGAACAAACAGCACACGGTTGGCTATACTGTGGTGTTGTTGTGAAAATTAACTTTAACCCTTTATTCCCTGCAGTCGCATGTCTGGCCATCTCTCAGTGATAGTGATCTTCGCATCATGGTTAATCATATGATCCCTCGCGCTCTGCAAGTGTCTGAAGGGAAAGGCGTGTTCACGTTTTACCAAATCCGAACAGGCAAGAGATCCAGATGAACGACGAATCATTTAAACGACTCTGAGTCGAATCTTTTATTAAAAAGATTATGGCTGCGTCCGAAACCGACTACTACTCAATAGGAATTGCATTTGAATTTAAATGTACTACTTGGCCGTAAGAAAAGTATGTTCTGTATAGTATAAATGTAAAAAGTATAAATGAAATTCGGATGTACTACATTTGCCATTTTGTCATGTTAACGTGACCTACCTGCGTCAGTTGCGTTGCTTTACTCTCATTCATGAATTATCTCGCAGGGCATCATGGGATAGCGTAGCGTGCATGGGATGCGCACTTCAGAATCTCTCCGGAAGTAATAAGTCATCCGGGTCCTTCTCGCATACTGATTTTCGAGTTCTATGAATTCGGACATATTACTCAGCTCGCATACTGATTATAGCGTACAGTATAGTATGGAAGTGTGCGGTTTCGGACGCAGCCTTTGTTTTAAACAAGGTGCACTTTCAGATTTAATACTCAGCTGGATGTTTTTATTCACTTAGACCTGCGTTGCATACTGCATGAAAGGTAATTTTTCAAAAATCCAAAATAGCGGCTATTTAATAGATAAACCAGGAAATAGACTACATTTTACAATATGTCATTTTTTTAGGTAATTTTAAAAGTGCTTTAGCCAAAGTCTGTCATTAAAGGAGAAAGGGAAATTACTTCCAACTGTCTTGAGCATCTGTGCTCCCAAAAAGAGTGGCATCACACCCTCAAAAGCCACCGCACATTCATTACGCTTTGTCTTTGTCTTGTTAGGTGTAAGTAATTTATTATAAAAGAAAAAAGGCCTGCCGTGGCTTCGTCTACCACAGCAAATTCAATTTTTCTTTTTTATATTTGGTGCTAGATTATCAAGAGGCCATGATTTTGTTCTCTTTGACTCATTGGATGGAAACTGTGCTTTATTTGCAAATGTTTTATGTGATATTTCAGTTTTTCGCAAAAGTCTGCTTCGCATCTTTGAAAGGAAACATAGCTAATGATGGCAGGGTGATTATCCCTTTAATAAAAATTTTTTTTAATATTTTTAAACTTATTTTTTTATTGATGCTTTACTCCAAAATTCCCACTGTAAGCAACAGTTACACTTTAGAGTAGCCCTAATCAATTAAAAACGTCCAGTACAATTCAAGAAAATTCTGGTACCACACAACTAGACTTTATGTAGGCCATCAAAATTCCAGGAAAACAAATGTGCAAAACAGAAGCGAACGCACAGACATCCAATCCATGAATAAAATATCCACAACTTATTTTAATAACAAAAAGAAACAAGCTTATATGAAACGGCAAAATCTGCAATAAATGCATTATGCTTATGAATCCAGCCACTTTCTTACTAAATTAAAATCGCAGCACACATAATCATTGACTTGTTCATTGTCAGGAGGTACTGTTTGTTGAAGTGTCTGTGAGGGCACGTTCTCCACACAATCACCCTTTATGACGCTCTTATGGCACAATGTTGTGGTCAAGGGGCACCAGTGGAGGGTCTTCGGGTGGGTTGTTGTGTCCTGGAGGCAGTGGCTGGTTTTCATGGGGTGTATTTTGGTGTTCCTGTCCTAGAGCTTGTTGATTCTGGAGTTCATCGTGATGTTGTTGTGCTGCTGGTGGTGGGACATCTTGATGTCCTGGGGGTAATGGCTGGTGCTCAAGGGGAACTGGAGGCTGGTCTTGTCCTACTGACTCTGGGACTGCATTTCCTTCCACTGTTAGGAGAGATTCAGAGAGTTTTATGTCAAAACAATGATGCATTTCATTTAAAGTGCATCTGCCAACAATGTTATTTTGAAAATGAGGCGTTAGATTTTTTACATTTAACTATATTTTCCTGGAATGTAATATTATATAAGGTGTTACATTTGCAAATGAACATAGCTACATATAGGTTGGCAATCTTTATTGATGATCTGATTCGATTCTGATTCTGGAAGTCACAATTCAATTTCAAAATGATTTAGGACCTTTTTTTTTAATAACTTCAGCTCAGCTGTGCAAATACATCTTTCCAAATTTTAAGCAGAATGGACCCTTCGCTAAGCCCCGCCCTCCTTAGCTACATTTGCTACGCCTGTCAAGCATTTGTATCTGCAACGTCTATTAGAATGTGTATGTGCCAGTGTCAGACATTGACATGGGTATAATTAGTCAATTTTGGCAAACAGGTGAGATATCCGAGAAAGCCAGACAAAAGAGGACTGCAGTATGCATTACAGGGGTATATTCACGACATAATAGGCAACCGATTAGAAAATAATTCAATCAAAATTGAAGCTAGCTTAGACTAGCCGCCTCACATGCTTACCATTTAACAGCTCAGTTCATGCACAGCAGGAGAGGTGAAATCATAAATAATCCAGTAATAACTAATTAAACACTGATTTCACTTTTTTAGCCAAAAAGCCTGATAGATTAATTGTTGTGCAATAAAATATAGCATTACTAACCGACGAGGAAACACGCATGGACAGTGCTACAACATAATTCATTCATAGAAACAGCCAGAAAGGTGAAATTAATGGATTTGTGCTGAATAATAGCATCATTTACCCAAAACAATGTACACCTATCACTGACTGTACGTATGTTTGTGTGCTCTTTATACCGTTTCTATTCTAATTTGCAGTTAAGTGGAAGAAATAAATAAACTGAAATGCAAATTAAAGTATAAATAGCAGAAGTGAACAAATAGATTTTCCCTACCAGCAAATATTAATCATCCACGCTAGCATTTCTCCTCTTGGGTTTTAGGTTTTAAAAAGGGAAAAAGTTCCCCCATCCCGTCCAAACTTTTAGGATACCGGGTGTCAGATTTGCACAATCCATATGCACAACACTTTGGCCTGTTTCCCTTGCTCGAAAGCTCGACAGAGCTCCTGCGTGTAGCTGCGGTTGCTAAGCCACGATTGGTGGGTGTCGTTTTTTGGGTTTGGCTTAGCGAAGGTACAATTGTAGTTTCTATGCTTTCGTTTATGAGCACTTACATCTTAAAAATAATTTATTCTATCATACACCTAACAAGGTTATTTTGAGCATGAACAAGCTCTGAAAATAACACTGATTATATAGAACAAACAGTTCTTATTCCAAAAAGATAGCATTACATTTTTGGTCCCATTTTATATTAAGTGGCCTTATTTAATATGTACTTACACTGAGGTTAATCATTTGTTACAATGTACTTTTGGGTAAATACATGTTTTTACATTGTAGTTTTAATTGATTAAACATATGCATGTAATTACATCCAAAATCAATTTCTGTGATTACAGAAGCACTGTTGGCCATCCCTTACTCCTAAATCCACACTCAAACAAAACCATACCACAAAACCTGTCCCTAACTTTACCCGTATCCCACCTCAGTAGCACCAGAAGTGTTCTGCAATACATTAATAACACAATAACTACATTGTCTTTATTTTTGATGCAAGTATATTGTTGTTAAAGTCACTTGTTATAAAGTTAGACTCTTTTTTGTTTCTTTTTTAACCTTTAGGGTTATGGCGCGATTCTGAACTTTTGAGAATCAATTCAGAATTGCTGTAGAAAGAATCGTGATGCTTCAATTACTATTATTTTTTGTGACGTATTAATACATTTTACCTATTTGAATGTTTCAAATTGTTTTAAAATTTTTGTTAAGATTAGGGCTGGGTGCTAAATGGAATGCAATTTTTATTCACATTTTGTCAGTAAAGCTAGTTCTGTAATCAGTAGTAAATCTCCAGAACGTGCTTTCAGATGGAGCAGCATTTACTACACAGAGTCACAGTTCAGACAAGCTACGCAATAATCACAGATTATGTAATCATGTGATAATGAAATCATTCTGCAAAACAGATCACTGTTTACGTTGCTTCTTTGTGAACTACGCACTGTCAAGTAAATGTATATCATTCAATATCATTCATTTTAAAAATGCGGGCAATACATTAATAGATTATTTTATTTAAAAATATTTTATTAATCTTACTTTTTAAATCAACTGTAGGGGTGCGGCCAGGTAGGAGTCCTACAAGACATTGTGCCCAGGGGCCTCTGAATTCTTAATCCGGGCCTGACCACGGTTAATAACGTTTTTTACTCCAAATTAATTGCAAGAGTGTTTTACGTTTGTTTGTTTTTTTTTTATTATTATGAGAGGATTCAGTAGTTGTGTGATTATTAGTCACATTAAATCAATGATTTGAAGCAGTTAAATCTGTTTATTCAGCAACTTTAATCATTTCCTAGGTTTCTTTTTCTGACATATTTGGAGTTTCTGCTCAATTGCACTCTCTAGCTTTCAGAGGAAGTTTGCTACTGATCACAGAAGCGTGCTTTCCTTTACAAGATGTGTGACGATTACAGATTTTCCTAAATCATGACTGATTATATTTCGATTAATCTCCTAACCCTAGTTACCTTAAAATGTTCTTAAAATTTTATCCTAAATGTTGCTATTTAAAATATTGCATTTAAAAAGTAAAAAAATCTATATATATTTGCCAAGAATGTTACTTTTATTTAGTGTTATATTTCAATTCAATTGTCTAAAATTGATGTATTTAGGAAATAATGGTGTGACAATTTTTTTCACTCTTTAACGTATAGTCATGAAACTTAAAACCTTAGAATAACTCAAGTGTTTCTTTAACCCTCTCCAGAAAAAAACACACATCATGTGACCCATGTTAAAGGCCAAATGTAAAAATAAAAACCCTAAGTAACTCTTGCTTGAGTTTATTTCTATCTGATTCTCAAGTGAAAGTATTACTTACAGATCTCAGATGGAAGTGGCACCTTTTGTGTTTTTATCCTCTCCATATGCTCCACAGCCTGATACACAAGACACAGAAAATGTCATTCACTTGCTTTAATTTTTTCTATGTTTCTCAGTCAGTCAAGTGACACCCGAAAAATCAGTTCTTACTTGCTGCAGCTCAATTTTCTGTGCATTGAGCTGCTCCTGCTGCCGCTCCAGATCCTCTCTCTGCTTCTGAAGATCGGCTGCTTTCTGGTTCAGGTCTTCCTCCTGTCTGACCAACTGTTCCTCAAACTCTCTCATCTCTTCTTCAGTGTATGCCTGGTTCTGTTCCAGAGTCTAAAAGACATCAAATGGCCCAATATCATTATTTATTGGACATTTTGAAGATTAAGCACCATTTTTTTATTTGTGCAAAGGATGGATTGACCCTAAATGAAAACTTACTCGCTCTCAATGGATTCTAAACGTGTTTACTTTTAAACACACTTAAATATTTTGAAGAATGTTGAAAACTAGTAGCCAATGACATCTGTAGTAGAAAAAATATACTATAGAACTATACACTATAGGTTTCCAGCATTATTTAAAATATGTTTGTGTGTATAAAACAAAAACTGCAAAACATCTCAGGCGGGTTTCTTGAACATGACAATGAGTTCACTGTACTCAAATGACCTCCACAGTCACCAGATCTCAATTCAATAGAGCAACATTGGGATGTGGTGGAACGAGAGATTCGCATAATGTGTGATGCTATCATGTCGATATGGACCAACATCTCTGAGGAATATGACTCACATAATTAACACATCTCTTGACTCTGGTTTATTCCCCACTACATTTAAGCAGGCTAGGGTAACCCCACTGCTAAAGAAACCCAACCTGGACCATACGCTACTTGAAAACTACAGACCAGTATCCCTGCTTCCATTCATGGCCAATATTCTGGAGAAAGTAGTGTTCAATCAAGTCCTGGACTTTCTTACTCAAAACAATCTCATGGACAACAAGCAATCCGGCTTTAAGAAAGGCCACTCAACTGAGACTGCCCTGCTCTCGGTCGTGGAGGATTTCAGACTGGCTAAAGCAGACTCTAAATCATCAGTCCTCATTTTGCTGGACTTGTCAGCTGCTTTTGACACTGTCAACCACCAGATCCTGCTATCTACGCTTGAGTCACTGGGCGTTGTGGGCACTGTTATACAATGGTTAAGATCTTACCTCTCTGACAGGTCATTCAGGGTGTCTTGGAGGGGTGAGGTGTCCAACCTACAGCATCTAAACACTGGGGTACCTCAAGGCTCTGTTCTTGGGCCACTTCTCTTCTCCATCTACACATCATCTCTAGGACCAGTCATCCAGAGACATGGATTCTCCTACCACTGCTATGCTGATGATACCCAGCTATACCTCTCTTTTCATCCTGATGATCCCTCGGTTCCAGCTCGTATCTCAGCCTGCCTGTTGGATATTTCACACTGGATGAAAGATCATCATCTTCAGCTGAACCTCGCAAAAACGGAAATGCTTGTAGTTTCTGCCAACCCGACTCTACACCATAACTTTTCAATCCAGATGGATGGGGCAACCATTACTGCATCCAAAATGGTGAAAAGCCTTGGAGTAACGATTGATGACCAACTAAACTTCTCTGACCACATTTCTAGAACTGCTCGATCGTGCAGATTTGCACTCTATAACATCAGAAAGATCCGACCCTTCTTATCTGAACATGCAGCTCAACTCCTTGTTCAAGCTTTTGTTCTCTCCAAACTGGATTACTGCAACTCTCTACTAGCTGGGCTTCCAGCTAACTCTATCAAGCCTCTTCAACTGCTCCAGAATGCAGCAGCACGAGTTGTCTTCAATAAACCTAAACGAGCACATGTCACTCCGCTGCTAGTCCGTTTGCACTGGCTGCCAGTTGCTGCTCGCATCAAATTCAAAACTCTGATGTTTGCCTACAAAGTGACTTCTGGCCTAGCACCTTCTTATCTGCACTCACTTCTGCAGATCTATGTGCCCTCCAGAAACTTGCGTTCTGTGAATGAATGTCGCCTCGTGGTTCCATCCCAAAGAGGGAAAAAATCACTTTCGCGAACGCTCACGCTCAATCTGCCCAGTTGGTGGAATGAACTCCCTAACTGCATCAGAACAGCAGAGTCACTCGCTACTTTCAAGAAACTACTAAAAACTCAACTATTTAGTCTCCACTTCACTTCCTAATCTGCAATTACCTCTTTGAATATCACACTAACTGTACAAAAAAAAAAAAAAAAAAAACTACTAACACTTCCCTTCTTAGACTTTACAGACCTGAAACTTGCCTTTAGTACTTATTCATTGTTGCTCTTAGTTGTGTAAATTGCTTCCTTGTCCTCATTTGTAAGTCGCTTTGGATAAAAGCGTCTGCTAAATGACTAAATGTAAATGTAAAATGAATATTTCCAGTACCTTGTTGAATCTATGCCATAAAGGATTAAGGCAGTTCTAAAGGCAAAAGGGGGTCCAACCCAGTACTAGTAAGGTGTACCCAATTAAGTGGCCGGTGAGTGTATATCTTACTTTAAACTCTTTAATTATAATTTACTTTATATACCAGTATTTAGGCATTTCTGTGTGGAGTTTGCATGTTCTCCCCATGTTGACATGGGTTTCTTCCGGGTGCTCTGGTTTCCCTCACAAGTCCAAAGACATGCGGTACAGGTGAATTGGTAAATTGAATAAGGTAAATTGTCCGTAGTATATGTGTGTGAATGAGAGTGTATGGGTGTTTCCCAGTGATGGGTTGCAGCTGGAAGGGCATCAGCAGCATAAAACATATGCAGGATAAGTTGGCGGTTCATTCCTCTGTGGCAACCCCTGATTAATAAAAGGACTAAGCCAAAAGAAAATCAATGAATGAATAAATACTCTTATTTATTTAAGTTAGATTTGATCCCAAACTGACTTGTTTTTCTTCAGTACAACAATAAATACGTTTATTTTATGTGAAATTGTGGCCCTTGTTGAATCATAAAATTTCAATGATCACGGACAGTGGGTATTAATTATATTTTTTCTGTATATGTTTTGTTTACTCTCAAAATTAGCTGTTGAGTTTAATTTTATGAATCACAAGGGACCAAAGTTTCAGCTTAAAATCTTTAATGTTTTGCTTAAGAAAAAAAAAACTAACCTACATCTTTGATGGCCTGTGGGAATTCGCTTTTGGCTGAAATATCTTATGAAATGTTTTTTAATTATGAATAGTAAGTTTTCATTTACAGCTTATGCCAACTGAAATTTTGACATTGTAAAAACCTTTACGCCAATCCTTTAACAGTGAAAATCTGCACATTGACTGCAGCAGCTGACATTGAGCAGAGATCTTATGATGTGTCATTTTCACTATACTTACTTCCCAGCTGTCTGGTTCAAGAAACTCCTTTTTCTTTGTGGCAACCAGAAACTCATCTAGGGACACCAGTCTGTCTTTATTGGAGTCGACCTATAAAAGTCAGATGATTTCAGATGAAGTTATATATATTTTTCCAATGATCTTCCTGAAGGTCATGCAAGGAGATCTGCTCTATTTTTGCCCTAATTGGCATCATTATTACAACCTCGTTCATGACGTGTTCTCTCATTCGCAGCCTCTCCTCTTCCATTTCCACCATGTCATCCTCTTCATTAGTTGGATCATAGATCTTCTCCAGCTGAAAGGTCATGAAAAGTAATTTCATTTTTACTCTATGTAACTATAATAGCCGTTTTATATGTATTTTTTCCTCTAATGATAGCTACAGTTCTTCACCTCCTTAGTGAATAGGGATTCCAGTTCTTGTTCATCAAAGAAGCCATCTCCGTTTGTGTCTAGAATTCAAAATATAATTATCATCAAGCAGGTTGTTTCAGAATTTTAAATCTAGGCTTTATCAGAAATTATAAATAATATTTTACCATGCAGGTTGAAAAACGTTTTGGGGTCAAAATCTTCAGGGTCAAGGCCATCTGCCTCCTCCCACACTTCTTTTAGCTGGTCTTTGCTACCCTAATGAGCGTAAAACATGAGTATATCCTCAATGAACTTACAAACATGTCACAGGTTTATGCTCGCATGCTAAAATATCTCATCATGGTTTAAGTCATCTCATATCCTAATAATGATATACAGTAGTCAACATTTGACTACATACTATATAATTGCAGGTTAACTATGCTTATATATAATAACTTTAACTGACTAAAGCGAATAGTTTCTAGTTAATTACTTAAAGTTAATAATAACGAATAAAGTTAAGGTAACTACAGTAATAACCTTAATAATAATCTTTCTTTTTTTATTAATCGTCTGTTATTTTAAAATCAGCACATACAAATAGTCTTAGCTATACAGTAGAAAAAAAGGGAAATATACAAACAAGTAAACAACATAATACAATCAGGCAAGGAATAATGCCAAAAGGGTGTCCATAGCTGCCATCAGACTTTTTCATGCAAGTCATAAGTGAGTTTTTCGAGTGGAATAACCTTAACTTTCTGAATTTGATGAATGCAATAATGTGCACCTTTTGTAAAGCTGTTTTAAAACAATAATGTTTGTAAAAAGTGCTATACAAATAGATGTGAATAGTTTTAGGACAAATTTTGATGAAAGGTTTTGATTCATTTCAATTGTTGACTACTATATGTCATGATATAGAACCAGTTCTTTAAATTTAACCAATTAATAGTATATATATATATATATATATATATATATATATATATATATATATATATATATATATATATATATATATATATATATATAGACCAAAGAATTTCATGTTTAAATTTTAAAGTATATACTCATTCATATGTGAACACATTTCTCACTTAATTTATAACTTCAGGTCAACTGTTTGATTAAAAATCTATTAAATAAATGTAAATAAAATATAATTTTTTTTCAAAAACTAATGGTTTCAAGTCCAAAATAAAAAAAAAAAAATACAAAATACTTTGCTAAATAAACTGCAAAATGTAAACACTGCACTCTCAAAAATGGCAACTTTCTCACAGTGCTGTTATTTATGTTTCTGTCCTTATACCCGAAACGGTGATTTGTATTGTGACAATATAAATTATGAGAAGGTATAACTGTAATCAAAATAAATAATAGAGCATAATATAAACCATAGACTTTTTAATTTTTATTCATACAATTATATATCAAATATAAAAAGTCCTAGTAAAAATTATGTATTTGTTTTGCGTGCAGTCCGAGGGAAGGGTTCAAAGCTTGCAATTTTGGTCCAGGAACACAGTGTTGTTCCCCCCATATGCTTATCTGAGATATGAATAATTAAGAGAGAGGAGATGGGGTAGGAAGACCGCACAGGGGCTCAGTGGTTAGCACTGTTACCTCAAGCACAAAGGTCGCTGGTTCGAGTCTCAGCTGGGCAAGTTGGCATTTCTCATTGTGTTCTCATTGTGTTTGCGTGGGTTACATCCTGGTGTTCTGATTTCCCCCACAGTCCAAAGACACTGGATTAATTGAATAAGCTAAATTGGCCGTAGTTTTTCCAGTGATGGGTTGCAGCTGAAAGGACATCCGCTGTGTAAAACATATGCTGGATAAGCTAGAGGTTCATCGCACTGTGGCAACCCCAGATTAATAAAGGGATTAAGCCGAAAATAAAATAAATGAATGAATGAATGAATGAATGAATGAATGAAATTGGCCGTTGTGTGTGAATGAGTGTGTATAGGTGCTTATGTTATGTGCTGGAAGAGCATCTGCTGCATAAAAACATATACCGGAATCTTTGGTGGTTCATTCCGCTGTGGCGACCTTTGAAATAGAGACTTAGCCGAAGGAAAATGAATGAATTAGATAGTGTAGGGCATGAGGGATCTTTGAAAATTGTCCTGGGACAAAGCCAAATTGGTTATGCATAATTATAACAATCCCCCCATTGTGCTACTTTGTGTTCCTCCAAAACCTTATTAAATAAACATAATTGAGATGTTGATATTTTGAGACTTACGGGATGGTTGACTTTGGGGTGATCGGCATGTTTCTTTTTCATCTCCTCATAGTGTTCTTCCTCTTTTTTCCTGCCATCTTCATCTAGTGTCTTCAGGTGTTCCCTTCTCTCGTGCTCTTTCATCATCTCGTACTTTTTAAATTCTTCATGCCGCTCCTTGTCGTAGTTCTCCAGATCTTTTGTAGCCTGTATTGCAAGATTGTAAATGTGACTGAAAGATCATTTTGGTTTTATTATGAAAGCTGTTTTGCTACTGTTGCTCAAATAAGAAAGGAAAATGGCCATGAAGGGTTTACTAGAAAAAAGTACAGGCTAATCTGATCAGGCTGAAGATTGATTATGCAATGTTCTTTTAAAGTGTTTTTAGAATACTCCAGAAATCCTTGACACATGTGTTTCTTAAATTAGTAAGAGATATATACTTTTGTGACATTTTAACTACCATAATCTGTTTTAGGTCATAGAAAAAAAATATTAAGGGATTTTAAAGTGCCCCGCCATACTTTTTTTTTTCAAATATTACATGTTATGTACTGTTTATTAAGCTGTTGGCAATAGGGTCCAAGCTCAAAGTAAATGGCAAATATGGAAATAATTACAGCCCTCCTATATAAACCTACAAAGAGTTTGTATGTTTTTAACTAATTTGCATAACGCCTGTCTTTATTGGCCAACTGTAAAAAATATCTGCTTTGACACTCAAACACTGAGGTGAGGCCTGAAAGAGTTTGGTGTGTGTGTTGTTGACATGTAAAAAGATATTGTTTTCCAATTTCACTTGTTTTTTTAAAGGATGAAAAATTGGGTTAAAGGGACAGTTCACCCCAAAATAAAATGTTTTGTGATCATTTACTCTTCCTCCACTTGTTCCAAACCTGTTTGAGTTTCTTTCTTCTGTTGAACACAAAGAAAGATAAGCTGAAGAGTGTGGAAGGGAAAACACTGACTTCCGTAGTATTTTTTTTTTTTGATCTTACTATGGATGTCAGCGGCTGTTTTTTCCCAGCATTTTTCAGAACATCTTGTTTTTGTGTTCTACAGAAGAAAGAAATTCATAAAGGTATAGATAATTTTGAGGGATGTAAACAAAAACACTGGTCCCAACGTCTTTCCTTTTTTTACATTTTTAATTTCTTTAGCTCCAGAGAATCCAAAAAGAGCCACGTATTGATAAATAATGTTATGATAGCCGTTTTAAAATTAAGTTATGATTGAATTGCCTGTTGTTACAATTATGAAATAGTTTGATAACAAGCAGCACATGTTCATGGGCCAATGACATCACCACATTAAAATGGTCTATAGCAGGGGTCACCAAACTTATTCCTGGAGGTCCGGTGTCCTGCAGATTTTAGCTACTACCCTAATGAAACACACCTGAACAAGCCAATCAAGGTCTTACTAGGTATACTTGAAACACCCAGGCAGGTGTGTTAAGGCAAGTTGGAGCTAAACCCTGCAGGGCACCGGACCTCTAGGAACCAGATTGGTGACCCCTGGTCTAAAGAAACACTTGAACTGTCTCTTTAAGACTGATACAGTAGAACAAACAGAATTCTTATTGTTTGTTTCAATGTGTAAACATGTACTGGGGAAATCTCTGAAGCTGATGTTTGTTTGGTTTCTGACATATGCTACAAGCGTTAAACCAATTACAACAGCATGCGTCACCTGACCTACCAGAGAAGAATGGCAGGCTTTAGGGTGGATTTTTGAATGGACTGTTTCAAACACTGTAAGAAAAGAGGCGATGCTGCAATCTATAATCTATATTTTTGAAAATCAAAGTCTTTTTGACTGTTGATGAATGTAAATAGATTGCAGGATTATAAAGTTTTATAATAGGGGCACTTTGAAGGCCTGTATAAAGTAATATTTCCCCAGTGACTATTTTTCTCTAGCTCTAGATCCGTCCTTGTGTGAATTATTACACTATGAAAAGATTTATAATGACTACACATGGTCTACATTTACAATCTTTATCTAGTGATTGCAAATGGCTTTAAATAGAAATGTCTCAGTTTTATGCAACATGAAATATATTTAAATTGTAAATCTAGAAAGAAAAAAAAGATACATAAAAGCATTTAAAGTGACAGATGCTGACTAACTTTAAGTAATGACGTACCGATTTGATGAGTCTGTCCAGATCCTCAACCTCAAATGTATGCGGATTCATGTGGTTCAGATATTCAAACTGTTTGAGTAACGCCTGGTGATCCACCGCAATATCTGACAAAATGAAAGAACTCTGTTTAAAGAACGATCAGAAATAAAGACCCTCTCAGTGTTGATTTAATTAGTGTGATATATTGTTCTGTTCATTTATTCATTCATTCATTTTCCTTCAGCTTAATCCAATTTATCAGAGGTCTCCACAGTGGAATGAACCGCCAATTATTACAGCATATGTTTTACGCAGCAGATGTCGTCCAGCTGCAACCCCGTACTGGGAAACATCCATACACACTAATTCACACACACACACACTCATACACTAAAAGCAATTTAGTTTGTGCAATTCACTTATAGCACATGTTTTTGGACTGTGGGGGAAACTGGAGCACCCAGAGGAAACCCACGTGACGAGAGGGAAAACATGCAAACTCCACACAGAAATGCCAACTGACCCAGCCGGGACTCAAACCAGTGACCTTCTTGCCTTGAGGCTACAGTGCTAATCACTGAGCCACAGTAAAGGCCTCTGTTCATTTATTAATATGCTATTATACATTATTTATGTGTAATTACCCCAAGCGTTCATTCAATTCAGTTTACTTTTACTGTAAACTGTTTACATTTACTTTTAAATCTTACCGTTTCCTCCTTCGATGTCTTGCTTGGCCTTGATCAGGGTTCTCAGGCGACTGACTTCTTGCCTTTTTAGTTCATCCAGCTTGCTTCGCACATGGTGGCTGACAAAGTCGAGCTCTTTAGCCAACTTCCCTTGCTAAAATCAGCAGGAATGAACAGATTAGCTCTGCGTGACCTTTGTATTAAACAACAACACAAATAAAGCCATGCTGCTTCTTACCTTTATATCTTCCATGTCTGTGTTGTGGAGCTTTTCTCTGAAATGTTGATCTTTTTCAAGGAAATCAATAACTTCTCTGAGATAGCGGTCATAATGTAGTCCAGTGTCCTACAAATATGAAATAATAGCCATAAGTACATACATTGTCGAATGTATTTATTCATTTATTTTTTACAACAAACATACAATGATGTATTTTTCTGAAAATGTTTTTTTAAAAGTGTGAGCTTATAGCCCACACAAAAATAACCACGCATATTAATACAACCTGGAACTCCAAGACTACTCGCTGCCAGAGCCTGTTATGTAATCGACTGATTAAATATCTTACCACACTCTGAGGGGGCTCTTTGACTGTTTCCTCAGGGATCTTCACCTTTGTTTTATCTATACTTATTGGCACTGCTTGGGCCCAGGAGAGCACACTCGCCAACACAAGGCAGCTGGTGAGGAGCCCCTTTAAACAGGACATCTGGAAAAGTCGGCATATATTTAAATGACACATTAAACGGGAGATGACAGCTCTATCATATTAAATAACGACCTAGTTAACGTTAGCTGATTACCATTTTAGGTGGTCTTAACGCTAGAGCTGAAATGTTTTCGACATCCTAGTTCGAAAGTAAAAACTGTTTAGGTAAACAGCTCACTAGGCTGAAACACAGCCACTGATTGGCAGATCAGTTCTCCAATAAATCCGTTACTAGGGATAAACAACATTACAGGCCATTAACGGGCCACTATTTTAAAGGGATACTCTAAATATTTACGTTTGTTTATGCTAAATTATAGTATTACAGAAACATGGTGTGATATCGATACATAGAAGCTAATTTCTTTAGCTTTCCTTTGACTGAAGTCTATTGCATGCGTTATAGCGGCACTCGCTGTCTATACGTGAAAAGTTGATGCTCTATTTGGGTTAATCCATCTTGAGCTATTCATAATTAAATAGCAGCACTTACGTTGTCAGGTTTGGTTTATATCGAGCTATCTCGGGTGTTTTCTGCTTCCTTTCATTACCGCTGGCTTCCTGACTGTCCGCTATCTTGGACTGATGAGGCAGATTCAGTAAAGCTAGAGAGCGGCAGGAGGAGGCAGAGAGCTCCACGTAGATCAAGTAGATCTGAACTGAAACATTGGGCTTTAATGATGTTGTTTCTTACGACACTGTCACATTACTTCCTCTTGGGGGCGCTCGGTGGCTTAGAATCATCCACTACGTCCTCCCTATTCTCTTCCTTTTATATATTTACACTCAATGTTAATCTTGTTGAAGAGATATAGTTCACCCAAAAATCAACATTTCCTCACCATGTACTGACACATAAGTGGTTTCAAACTTTTTATGATTTTTTTCTTCAGTTAACTCTTGTACACCCCGTTAACCCTGTTTTCATTCATTCTTAATTTGCCCCCTACTTTCTCGGTTTCAGCAAATAGAATGATTTTTGGTGACAACTTATTTAGACACATATTTTGAAAAAATGCTTTGAAATAATAAAAAAAAACTTAATGTTTTAACACTGGGCGAATTTACTACCCTCTCATTGTGTTAGTAGCTGTTTTTGCCCTGCTGACTTCCATTATAATGACATTTTTTATTGCTATGCCATGACACCATATACAGGGGTTGACATATACAGGCCCTAAGCAATTCCAGGTATGGGGCCTTAGCATTTAAACTCAAAACTCTCCCTTTTTGAGTGAGTAAACTGCATGTTAAAATATTTTAAGTGGATTCTTTTTAATGTAAAACTAAATACAATACATTCACAAATAAAAAACAAGTTTACAAACTGTGTGTATGTAGTTATAGTTAATTAGCTGTACTTGTGATTTGTGAATTATATTTGCATGTGCACTTGGAAGAAAGGAGGGTTTAGAAAAGAAGGTATAACATTAAAATCTTAATGGTTAAAGAAAGATTTTACAACATATGATAGAATAATTATAAAAGAGCTGTATAATTAATAGACTGCATTGGTTGGGGCTCCTTAATTCAGCCCTAAGCAACTGCTTACCCTGCTTATTGGTTAAGTCTGCCCCCCCCTGACCACATAATCATGCATTCTTGTTTGTTAATTGGTTTTCCTGTTGGAAAGAGGTAAACATTTTTAAAATGTAACATTACACAGAAGTTAAAAACAAAACAATATATAAGAATGTTGGAAAAAAGTTTCCAGGAACAAAAATACTTAAAATGTCATTCACTGTTTCCCCCCCACATTCTTCGGTAATGAAAACTAAGAATATGTCTTTACAGCACAATGTATTCTGGAAATTTGGGGCATGGAAAGCTGCACCCATTGATTTCTCTATGTTTATTATATTATATTCACTCACATGCAATAAACTGTAAGCACTCACATTACAAATAACGAAGAAAATCATATCTGGAAATGTTTTCTAGAGACAGCTCGTTGGTACGCTGTTACTATATAGATAAGTTAGTTCACTTATTTTATAGCATCCTCTTCATGTGTTCAGCTTTTTTAGCTTTATTTTAGAATATTAAGAATATATCTAATATCCAGAATAACATGGAATGCATATTTTCAGCTTGTCAGACACTATTGGCCTTTTCTGTAGTAATTTGCATTGGTTTATATTCAACTCTCAAGCTTGTCTGAAAATATGACATAACACAACTACCATTCACTATATATCTTGTGTTCAGCAGAAGAAAAAAAACTCAAACCGGTTTTGAACAAATAAAGGATGAGTAAATGATGACAAGAGTTTTCATTTTTGGGTGAACTGTCTATCCATTTAATTGTGATATCTGGTAGCCTACACAATTTTCTAATATTGGTCCATCCTGGCCAATGTTCAAAAGTAGAACATATTACAGTTTGTTTAATACACAATGCAATTTGCACTGTACACACACACACACCTAGAGGTGCTATGCTCCGCCCAGTTGGGAATACTGTTGGGTGGAGCTGTTTTATCTGTTCATTCTATATTTCTACAGCCTTTTATACTTTTGCAGTCATGCTTACATCAGCCAGGTTTTCCTGGAGCGCCACCAGTTGGTGGATTTGAGAAAAAGTTTTTTTTAATAAGAAGACAATTAAAGCACAAAATAACCAGGACAATTAACAAAACAAAAAATCTTGCTAAATCAAAATACAATGGCTTAAAATGAGAGACAAGGATCCCTGAATCATTCATTCATTCATTCAATCATTTTGGCTTAGTTCCTTTATTAAGGAGGGTTCGCCACAGCGGAATGAACCGCCAACTTATACTGCATATGTTTTACGAAGCAGATGCCCTTCCAGCTGCAACCCATTACTAGGAAACACCCAAACACTCTCATTCACACACACACTATGGCCAATTTAGCGCGCGCGCGCGTGTGTGTGGGACTGTGTTTGTGTGAGAGAGAGAGAGAGATCCGTATATCCTCCCCCCTGAAAAAAACCCTGAAATGTAAGATGAAAATAAATACGTAAATAAATAAATGTGCAAAACAACAATAAATCCGAATAAATAATGTTTATAGCCTAATATATAAACATTTTGCGGTACATCTGCATGCATATGAAAAGCACAAAATAAAAAAGACAATTGTAATGTTAAATTTAATAAACAACATAGAAGAAATACATGAATTAATTAATGTTAAAGAAAAATCTTAGAAATATATGAAATCAACAGACAGGAAGTTATTTTTAACATCACTTCCGGCGCCCTACTTCACTTCCTCTCGGCCTTACCTCGGTCTTTCTCTTTCCTCGCTCTTAAAACCGCCATCATGGGTCGTATGCACGCTCCTGGGTAAATGTTTATTTTACACTAAAAACACCTTTATTTATTCTCAACACTGTCCTAAAACGCCGTTAACACTTTAGAACATAGATCGAACCCGGAATTGTTATTTAATCGGAACTAGAAAAGCGTTTTTGAGCAGTCAGAGTGATCCCACGTTCTCTTCCTCTGTGGAGCGTGATGGCAGCACATGTACGAGGCGCTGCAGGATGAACACATCAGAGAAACTCTTAGTAATGGTTCTGTTAATAATGACGTTGGGTCTGTGTTTTAACGGTTTGGGTATTTTGTCGCTCAGATTTACATAACGCATGTTTATTTGCCAGATGTGTTTGTCGGTTCGGGCTGGTCAGACCTCATACATTTAACGTTAAAATCAATTATTTGTAGAAGTATCTAAATCTACACTAATGTTAATTTTTTTACCCTGTTCTTTTTCCCCTTTGTTCTTGAAGTTGTAACTTGTACGTGTATATGCTTGTCTTAGTTTGTTGTCAGTTATTGTTTTCTATGTAGTTTTTGTTGGCAAGCTAACTTAGTGAAATTGTCTTGTCTTCTAAATTAATGTTTCTTGTAGACCACATAATTCACATTTTGAATGTTTTATTATTTTTCAGCAAGGGCTTGTCCCAGTCGGCACTGCCCTATAGGCGAAGTGTCCCCACAGTAAGTCTGTTGACTCAGATTTTTTTTCATCTGATTAATTATGTTAATTGTCACAGCTGTTAAAATATCCCATTATTTTGTGTTTTAGTGGCTCAAATTGACATCTGATGATGTTAAAGAGCAGATCTTTAAACTGGCCAAGAAGGGTCTGACCCCCTCTCAGATCGGTAAGTTCTGATTGACAATACAGGCTTTATAACAAAAAAGCTTGTATCTGTTAGGATCAAGAATTTCAGTAATACATGTGTGTTGGTTTTACAAAGGACTTTTATTTATCCTTTTATCGTTCATTTAAAAACTTATTGATGTGAAGTTGGTTTTATATTCCCACATCTGCACTTTCTCCTTGATTATAGAATTTCAGAAAACTATTCTTTGCACACTAAGTAGGGAGATCATATTAGCAGTCAAAGACTATCAAAGAACAGCATTGTTCACAGTCCATGAAATAGTGCTAATTAAGTTTTGAAGTCATACTTGCATGGTTTTTTAGACCAAATATTCAAGGTAGAGTGGTAAACAATATAGCCAAAGTGTCACAATTTGTCAGTTAGAGAATGAATGAATGTCCGAAAATGAAACCAACTTTATCTCAACTTTAACTATTGTGAATCAAATGAATTTAATGTATTGTATGAAAACAAGGCCTCTGAGTCTATGAACTATGTACAGCAGTTGTTCTAATTGTCTCCACAGAAGTGGAATTTTTTTACTTGATCCTTATTTTTGTAAGTTTCTGTTATTTGTAATGTAGACTTTGCAGTTATGCATTTTAGTTTAGATTACCTCAATCAGACAAATAAGTCAATTGTAATGGGTGATGTACTAATATACACTTGCGTGCTGTTGATGTAATTATAATCATAATTTTTGACTATTCAAAATCTCAGATGGTCAGAGCTGTTGTTTAATTTCAGATGAGTCTTGGAAGTACTAGTTTCCCCGCAGCAGGGATGGACCAAACATCTCAAACAGCCAAAATATAAATATTATTGAATTGACAAAAATATCTAAATCTTGTTGCACTTGCCTATTAAATGTTAAGCCACATGCTGCAGCTTTAAACTGTGATATTATACTGGTATTGAGATGGGGCTCTCATCTTTAAAGAAGAAAGGCTTAGACTTGGTAACACCATTTCTTATGCCACAACTAGGCATGAGCCAGTATTAGTTTCTGACGGTATGATAACCTTGAATAAAAATATCACAGATTCATGATTTGTAATTACTGCTCTAAAATAAGTTCTTTTTAAATGTCTTGCTAAGAAAACAAAACGTTTACCCAAATTGAACAATATACATTTTGTTTTAGGAAACATAAGGCTTTGAAACTATGAACATGTCCGGCTAATTAATAAAAATAAATGAACTTCTATTATATTTGTTTCAAAAGTACAGATTTCTTTACAATACATTTGAAAAAAAAACATTTAAAATTTTACCTTAGAAACGGTATAACAGAAGATGTTTGCTGTTTTAAAATCTTGACTTTTTCAAACCACGGTTTTGGTTATAATTGCATGCCAAGCCACAACTCAAGTGGATTGGCTCATTGCTTGATCTGATAAAAGTAAATCAAATCAGTGTATATGCCTGTTTTTATATTTGTATAAAGTCTGTGGAAGCCTGTGATGTCTGTACAGTTTTAAGTCAATACTTTTCTTTTCTTATTAGGTGTGATCCTGAGGGATTCCCATGGTGTTGCTCAGGTGCGTTTCGTCACTGGCAACAAAATCCTTAGGATCCTGAAGTCCAAAGGCCTGGCCCCCGACCTGCCTGAGGATCTCTACCACCTCATCAAGAAGGCTGTCGCCGTGAGGAAGCACTTGGAGAGGAACAGAAAGGTATCAAAACAACCATTCATAATAGATCGTGTTTTATTTTAGGAGATTTCTGGGAAAATGAGATCAGTACACTGCAGCAGTTTGTCTTGTGTTTTCACAGGACAAGGATGCCAAGTTCCGCCTGATTCTGGTTGAGAGCAGAATCCACAGGCTTGCCCGCTACTACAAGACCAGGAGAGTACTTGCCCCCAACTGGAAGTAGTAAGTGTTTGTTGTTTTCAAACTAATCCACCCATGTTTAGTGCACATTTCATTGTCCCATTCTTCCCATGTAAGAACTGAGATATTTCTTATGTGCTAGATAAACCCTGGAGGTAAATTAGCAGTTTGGCTTCATTGTGCCTCACTGCCAGTCCCCTTCATACAATATTGTCTTTTTTTTTGTTATTTACCTTTTACAACTTGTCTTGCTGAAATCTGTTTTCTGATTATTATTTGTTTGTTTTCTTCTACAGCGAATCCTCCACAGCTTCTGCATTGGTGGCATAAATTTGCAGTTTTTGGAGAAATAAAGATATTTGGATCACTTCATGTGTTTGTGGTGTTTGTCTTAGATGGGTACAGAACTGTAATGGGTCCGATATTTTCAATAGTCAAAAACAGTTTACGTATGCTACTGCTAAGAAAGTCGACCATTTAAACATTTAATTTGCAATGAATCAACTGAATATTTACATGTGTGCATGTTCAATGAAATCAAATATATGGGTTAAAACGTTAACTTAAAATAGATATGTTTTACATCATGAAAGTGCAGGTGCAAATAACATTTTATAATGCCATCCTCTTGGGTTATTGAAAGTGTGTTGTTACTAAAATTAAGAATTAACAGATTTGTTAAAGAATTTTCATCCAAAAATTAAAGTCGTTATTCACTCATTTTCTTACAAATTCCTAGAACTTAGATCGGTAATCTTTGAATATTTGGATGAAATCTGAGGTTTCCAAAGGTTTTTAATGGGTCAACTAACTTTTGGGAAGGCATGGGAATACTTTTGTGCGTGCGAAAACAACGTTTTATTTCAGTGTCCGTTCACTGTACGCGTTCACGAGAGTGCTGCCTCTGACGTGTGCCCCCTAGATGCGGCCGCGCTTTGTTTCGAACAGGTGCGCGTAATTATCCGGACAGTGCAAAGAAGAAAAAGTCCTTTGGTAACTTTATAATTGCAGTTGAACACATACCTCGTGGACTCTTTGGTATCTGTTCGTTACCTTTCTGGACTTTAAACATTCGATATCTGTGCATGGATGGTCAGAAGGATCTCGGATTCCATCCCAAGCATCCGAAGCGGATGAAGGCATCGAGGGTTTGTAACGACTTGAAGGCAAGTAATTCATTTATTTTTTTGTGATCTATCTTTGAATTGCTAAAGATGATGATAAATGGCAAGTGTGTCTATTGTTGCAGTGCAAAGCTATGAAAATATACTTAGTCATGGACGAAATTCACAAAGTGGTTGAAGATGACAAACGGCACGAAAAACACTAGCACAAGGTTGTGACTTGTGAGACAATAGTTTGTCTTTGCAACTATAAGATTTAAATGCGTGGGTTAACTAATGCTATTGTTTTCAGGAATATCTGCGTAGCTCATTGAATCCCTAATCAAATGTCACTAGCTGATTCGCTTCCCTGCAAATGACCTTTCCATTTGCAACAGTGAAAGTATTTTCTTAAACTATGCTGCTAAGTACTAAATTGTACTAAGCCCTCATTTAGTAACTTTAAAACAGTATCCCCTGGTTTCACAAACAAGGGTTAAGGCTAGTCAAGACTAAATTGCATGTTTGAGCTGTCTCAACACAACATAACTTGTGGTGAGATGTTTTAAAATATGTCAGTGTCGTTTTTTTTACGTCTTCAGGTGCACACCAGTAATATATTTCTAAGGCCATTTTTATAAATGTCTTAAATAGCCTTTTTAACTAAGGCCTAGTCCTGGCTTAATCTAAGCATGTAAAACCGGGCCTAGATCGTTTTGTCCTGAAGATGCTCTGTTGAAGGAAAGTTGTCTCAAAATAATTTACGTACTATTTACTCACGCTTAAAGGGGTAGCTCAACCAAAAATGAAAACCTTTACCCCTCATGCACTTTATCTAAACCTGTTTAAGGTCCTTTCTTCGGTTCAACACAAATTATATACTCAAGAACGCGTTTTAAAGCTATTGACTTTCATTGAATTTGTAGTTTTTACTATGGATATCAATTATATGAAAATCTTGTTTTGTTTCAAGCAGAAGAAGGAACTTGGTAAAAGTTTAGAAATTTAGAAAAGCCAGCACAGGTGTCAAACTCAGTTCCTGGAGGGCTACACTGCACAGTTTAGTTCTAACCCTAATTAAACACACCCAATCAAACTAATTGAGTGCGTTAGGCTTGTTTGATACATACAGAACTGCAGGTGTATTGAAGCAGGGCTGGAACTAAACTGCAGGTTCGCGGTCCTCCAGGAGTTTGACGCACCTGGTTGGGTGTGTGAGAAAATAAAGGGTGGGGAAATTCCTTTTTTAATGAACTTCCCCTTTAAGATATTTCCGAACATTATGAGTTTCTTTAGTTTTTTCTGCTGAACACAATATAGGCTACTAAATTTGGAAAAACTTCGAAAACCAGCCAGTGACAGCTGTTTTTGACGCTTCTCTCATTGCACGCTAGAGGTCAGTGTTCTCTCGTCTTTAAAGTTGTTAGAAATTCTCCTCAATGGTGTAAAAATATTATTACATTTTTTTTTCAATAGATGCAGCAGAATATAATATGTTCTAATGAAATAATCACCTGATTTTAAAGCAATTTTTTAAATAAAAAGAGTAAATGGATGTATTAATTTAATATTTTCTTAAATATGTACTGAAATATTTCCTGGTTAAGGACACTTTCAGTCAGCCTTTCATAACCAATACCATTTATTATGCTTAAAAAATCCACGTGTCTTTATGTAGTTAATGGTTTTTATACCACTTAAAGTTTTTATACAAAAAGCTCTGAAAAGCTGTGTTATGCACCGTAATTCATTTTCATGTGATTAAAAATTAATTAGTGCTGGTAGAGGTCACATTACTGAGATTACAGTAATTGTAATTAAATCAAAATACACTTTCCACAAAACAAGCACTTAGAAGATGTGCTTTCACCATAGATGTGTGGGTCAAAGATGAGGTTCATATTTTATGTCTGCATCAAGTTAAATGTACAAAAGGAAATTCAAATATAAAGAAGACATTAAATGCAAGTAAAGTGTCTGTTCAGGATATTTTAAAATATAATTTGATTTTTTTTTATTTATTTATTTAATGAAGTGATGTTTCAGAATTACTCAGCATGGTTTTAGTGATTCGGTTTTGTTTAATATTGAATAGTTAATGTCTTGCTAACAAATGTCTGAAAGATAATCATTTAATATTAGTGGTAAAGTATAAATATTAAAGGGCACTTATGTTGAAAATCATCTTTTGTAAGCTGTTTGGACAGAACCTAGTGTATGTATATTGTGTCCACAGTTATATTAGGGCGATATAAAGATAAGTCTTTTTTTTTTTTTTTTTTTTTTTTTTTTTTTTACATTACCTGATGTTAAAATAGGACCCAAATCCCTCCCATTCTGAGGCCCACTGCAACGTAATGTAGGAGTGCAGTTGCCCTGACCACCAATTTATGTGACACCCACGTATTAACATGTCTCCATAGTAATGCGCATAATCATATCAACAAGACAGGACGTGCACAAAAACAACTGAGATTAAAAGACCTGTTCAGCTCTCTGTGCACATCAATCATCATTAAATGTGATCAAGAATGAGTTTAACAAGTTTAAAACATTTTTGAAACAGTGCATGTTTGTAATGAATTACAGCGATTTTATTTCTGCTATTACTTCATCAACAGCCTCATGTTCACACAATTATAAAATAAGAAGCTTTAATTCCAGTTTGTGGACATTAAATCAGTTTTATTTTGTACGTTAAAATAATAGATATCCATAAAGCAGTGGATATTAATGTGTATCCTGTTACATTTACCCTGCAAAAAGAGTGCAAAGATAAGTCTGTGTGTATTTGCGTGAACTTTGTGACGACGTTGTATGTGACTCATCGTTGCAGAAGTTGTGAATTAACTCCACAACAAATACATCAAATAATCATTGGAAAAGCTCTTACTGTAGTATTTCACAAAAGTTACGTAAGATCTGCTTCCTTCATGTCTGTCACTGTGCTGTTTGTCTTATGCTGGAGATTGAGGCACACTCTGACAAACACGTGGGAACGATGGGCGAGAAGAACTTGCATTAAAGGTACAGGCAACAAAAACAGCTACATGGTGTTCAGAGCAGAACATTCAATATTCTGAAAGCTTTAATAAATAATCTGATGTGTGTTTTGAGCTGGAACTTAACAGACATACTGGAGACACAAAAGACTCATCTTAAATCTTGAAAAGGGGTAAAATCGCATGTTTTAAAACAGGGGTGCTGCTAGGGGGAGGGGAGTTAGAAAGATTCTAAGAGATCCTATTAGGGGCCCACCAGAAATCTCTCCCCCCTTTGACTTTTGTCCGCGCCCCCAACGAATGTTTTCATAGGGCCCGTAGCGGCCAGCCGGGTTCCTGATTAAAAGATATAAATTATTTTGAGACTATACCGTTAACCTTAATTTATTAATAATTTAATTTGATAAATGATTCTTGTTCTAAATATGCCCAACAATATTTGTCGGGTAATATAAACTATTCTTACACTGAATGTCATTTTAATTGCAATAATTTGAAAAATCTGCTAAAAATATATGATTAATTCCTGATATTAATTAATTAATTTATCAATCAATGTATTGATTGACTGATTGATTGATTTTTATTTTTTTAGCTGTTAAACTTGCATACATTTGCCATGAAAAGTATTCACTGCAGAGCTCAGTCTATTTTAGAAAAATAACTTATTTATTTTATATAATTATATAAATTAAGAAACATAATCAAATGCACCCCAGTAAATAATTGAACAGGACGTAGATGTGGCCCACTGCAGATCACACCCATTCTGTATGCAGTGATTAAACTGCAGTTGCCTCTGTATGAACCGCTCCTAAGAGAAAAAAAAAAACTAACACTGAGTCACCTTGCAGCATTGTGAGCTGCTGGCAGTGCTGAGGAAACCATCACGATACTGCAGAGCAGCGCAGGACTGAAGGGATGAGACACAGGAGACGGAAGACCTTTTAAGTGGTATTACAGAAAGCCCCTAATTCAAACAAGCCTATTAGCTCTGCTCTGTTCGAGACATATGGCGTTTTTTTTCTGGCACGCTGGGGGCATCACATACAATACGGTCAGATCCCGTGGTGCCTCTGTAGGGTTTCCGTTTTGTCAGTCAGATTTATTCCCAATTCAACTCGAGCACTCCGACGTATTGTCAGTCAAAGCCAAAGGGACATGAAAATGCTGACACGGTATCAAAGTGCCCTCTGTAGATGTCATTTTTCCTTTTTTCTTTTTTTCTTTTTACATGAGCAGGAATTTTAGAGGTCTTAGGATATGAACGCAAATGTCTTATTGTGAATCATCCACCCTCATGTGTCTACTGGAATTTAAATTATGGGTTTCACTTAACTGACCAAACAAATTTAAACAGCTGACGGTACAAAGGAAATTATTAGTCTAATTCATGCAAAGCATCATGGGGCAAAGGTAAAAGATGAAAACTTTAGGGCTGTTGAATGATTGATTGATTCTGATTGGCTGATAACCATTTTACTAGTTAAAGCAAATCTTGACCACAATAAAGTTCCATATCACTACTCTGAATGCTTTACATTTTTTCGTTAGCCTACAACGATCAAAAATCTAAACAAAAGGCGCACAGGAGTGGTTAAGGACAAATACCTCACATACTTTACAACAGTGGTTCTCAAAGTGGGGGTCGGGACCCCCCAAGGGGTCACGGGGCAAATCGCCTGGTGATTTCCAAATATCTATTTATTTTTATTAAACCATAAGAATTAACATATTTTATCCATAACTATACTGAAAATAAAAATATCGTTTATAGTTTATAGTCGTTTATAGTTACTATATACTATATAGTTACTATAGTAGCTTATAGTTACTAGTTCTATTGGATTGCGACCCCTGGGGTAATTACATTATATTAAAGGCAGCAATAGCGTCAAATGCATTTAGATTTTATAACATCAGGTTATAATTTCTGGCACATTTAAAGCACTGACACAAATTTAATTGGTGTGTCTGCGTCATTGCATGCAAGGTTTCTGTATTTATAACCACCTCAGAGGATATTGGGGGTTGCGAGTCACTAGCATTGTTATTTTGGGGGTCGCGGGCTGAAAAGTTTGGGAACCCCTGCTTTACAACATAGCCCAGTATACTTCAGCTGGAGTAGTTATTTCCAGTGCAGTCTTTTGAATTAATCAAAAATAATAGACATTTTGAAAATAATAAATAATGGGTGGTCATTCATTCATTCATTCATTCATTTTCTTTTCGGCTTAGTCCCTTTATTAATCTGGGGTCGCCACAGCAGAATGAACCGCCAACTTATGCAGCACATGTTTTACGCAGCGGATGCCCTTCCAGCCGCAACCCATATCTGGGAAACACTCACACACTTTCATTCACACACATACACTATGGACAATTTTAGCTCACCCAATTCATCTGTACCACATGTCGGACTTGTGGGGGAAACCGGAGCACCAGAGGAAACTCACACGAACACGAGGAGAACATGCAAAATCCACACAGAAATAACAACTGACCCAGCCGAGGCTCGAACCAGTGACCTTTTTACTGTGAGGCGACAGCACTACCCACTGCACCACCGTATCGCCCCTGGGTGGTCATTATTTTTTAAAGCATTATGTACTCCAAAAGGAGGGGGGGGGGTGCAGTGGCTGGGAGAGCTCAAATATGCCTAAATTAAGAAGACATGTGCAAATAGAAAAACACAAGTAAATAAAAAAAAACATCTTCATTACTTTAAAAACACATGCAAATACAGAAACATGCTGCAAATAATTCATATATTTCAGCACAAGGGATTGTAAAAAAAATACTTATTGTATTCTTCCATTCACTGCACTCAAACTCTACTCAACTATGACGACTTCCGCTACTGAAAAAACCGGAAATGTGAAAAGGGTCTATTGATGGTATTTTCTCAATTTGTTAGTGTGTTTTTCTATTCACATGTGTTTTCTTAACTTGCTTGTAGTTGAATGCTTTATTATTAGGATCAGTAAAAAGAATTGAAACAATTTGTCTGAAAATAAACTGGAATAACGCTCCTGCCTTTGTAGCAATACTGTCCCTTAAGCCACAAGGATCTTTTTCCGTTGTGTATCATCAATGTCTCTTCTGTTGGATTTGAAAACATCCCTAAGGGGAAAACGTTGCATCAATCCAAACAAAAGGCTTGCCGACAAAAGTTCCCCTCCGTCTCCAAAGGGATTCTGTGCTAAAATATTTATATGGCTCTGAAGTGTTTGATGTTGATGCACAACTGGAGTCAAATGGCTGTTCTTGGCGAGATCAGAGTGTAAAAACAGAATGTAAATCAGGGGTACAAGGGAAAATTCCTGTGATTTGTTTAAGGAAAATCTTCATGATGTCTTTCTCAACTTATGCTCTCATTCAGACAAATTTCTATAATATGGTGACTATGATTTAGCCAAGTCGGATGTGTTACTGAATGTGCATCAACATCCTTGATGAGCCAGTAAAAACAGCTCATTTTGACATTGTATTTTTTAGTTAAGATAATTATGATAAGATCTATATTCATTCATTCACTCATTTTCTTTTTCGACTGAGTCCCTTTATTAATCTGGGGTCGCCACCGCAGAATGAACTACCAACTTATCCAGCGGTGGGGGAAACCAGAGCACCCGGGGAGAACATGCAAACTCCACACAGAAATGCCAACTGACCCAGCAGGGGCTTGAACCAGCGACCTTCTTGCTATGAGGCGATTGTTCTACCCACTGCACCACCATGATGTGGAAATCTATATATCTCAATTGATTATAATATATATTATGTTATTATAATATTTTATTTAACTTAAAAATGAAAATATGGGCAACATCTTGTTAGTTTGCTGCTTGAAAATTTATTTATATTTTTACCCTTTTATCTTATATCTTGTGTTGGGAAGAAGATAAAAGTAGCTCCGCAACTAGCATGACTACAATTTTTAGAAGCATTTAAGCGTAACTACATTTTTCAGTAGCATTTTTCAGCTGTTTTATCAAAAGCTCTCGTACTGATAAACTTTTCCAGTAAATAGTGGTGTTGTTTAACTACATTCCATTTTGTGAACCTGCAGTGATCGGAAGTGACACTTTAATAATGTTGAACAGTATTGTTATATCACACCTACTATAACATACATTTATTTATTACTGTTATTTTGAAAATAATATTTTTTTAATTAAAAACTGTTATACAAAGTATTCTAACAATTAGCAATTAACTTAAAGTTGTGTGATGCCTTTAATAAAAGTTTGAGATTGCTACGGTGTTTAAATTAAGTTACTTGTACATTGTTATTGCATTGCCAGATTTGTTTTGCAGACTTGACAGTCTCTTTGACAATTTAGAAAAAGTGTATTAAAGCATTAAGCTCTGAAATAACTATAATATTGTTTTAAGAACAAATGTTTTACAATAACACTTATTCACATTTTTTTGTAATTTACGTCATCGTGAGAAAAGTAGTTTTAATGTTTTTGTCACGGTCACACAAGGAAGACAAAGATGGATAAATCTTTAAGGGTATTTATTAGTGCAATGCATAAATGCTGAGGGATGAAGCAGGTAAGTGGTGTAGCAGAGAGAGCGATCTCACACACAGTTCAAGTGGTAAGTATCAGATCTTCAGTAATACACCAACATATCTTTAGTCACTTCCCTTAAGCAGGTGTGTTTGCATCCACAGGAGGACATCCACGGAAAAGTACAAGAGGGAGAGTAAGAGAACCATCTGACTTTGATTCCAGCCATGAGTGAATGAATGAGGTGAGTCTTTATAGTGTGTGGGTGATTGTGGGTGCAGGTACAGGTGATCAGTAATCAGGTGTTAGTTCTCAGGTGTGGTGTGTAGTGGATGGTGTGGGAGAGCGGTGATTGGAGCTGCAGGAACGAGCCGAGGGTGTGACAGTTTTAATGTAACTAGCTACTTTTAGGTATTTGTAGAATACCGCAATATTTTTGTAAAGTAGTGTAGTTGATAGCAGCTTAACTATTTTATCTGATGACTAGTGACTGAGTCAAACTACATTTTCCGCAACACTGTCTATATGTATACTGTAAAAAACATCCATAAATTAGCAGTTTGTGATTAGCTGTTTTCCCCTGTTTATTTATGCTTTTAAATTCCATTATCGAACCGTAATCTTCTTTTTCCAACATCTTTTACTTGGGAAAACTCTGAAAAGGGAACTTTTATTAATATTTTTAATAGTTTAAAGGGATATATTGTCTGGGTGTGTTTTGTATATTACGGTACAAAAATCTAATAATAAACTGCAGAGATCCCACAATGCAATTTACAACCGTAAACAAATGGAAAACGCTTGTGAATCACAAAATACAGAAACTGTGGAATAACAGATATTTTTACAGTGTATACCTATAAGCTGTTTCAAACTTTAAACCTTTATTAGAGAAAATTAGTTTGACACTAATTACTGCATTGATATTCGATATTACAATTTGTCCCGACATACTTTTGTGTTGTTTCAAAATGCAATGATGGTATTTAAACTCTTACAAAACTTAATTTTAATTTAGTTTTTCTTTTAATACTACAATTAAAAACTCATCAAAACTGCAGCAAAAAAAAAAACAATAACTTCTAAATCTAAAATTCCTAAATTCTAAATGCCAGTTTCTAAATTTAAATTTAAAACCTTAAATTGCGCAGTGGGTAGCACGATTGCCTCACAGCAAGAAGGTCGCTGGTTCAAGCCTCGGCTGGGTCAGACGGCATTTCTGTGTGGAGTTTGCATGTTCTCCCTCTGTTGGTGTGGGTTTTCTCCGCTTTCCCCCACAAGTCCAAAGACGTGGTATAGGTGAATTGGGTAAGCTAAATTGCCCGCTGTGTCTGTGTGTGTGTGTGTGTGAATGAGAGTGTATGGGTGTTTGCCAGTGATGGGATGCAGCTGGAAGAGCATCTGCAGCGTAAAACATATGCTGGATAAGTTGGCGGTTCATTCCGTTGTGAAGACCCCTTATTAATAAAGGTACTAAGTCGAAAATAAAATAAATGAATGAATAAAATCTTAAATGGCTTCTGTCATGGCAGCACCTAGCAATAGAGGTGTTAAACTTTATTGTAAAGAAGGGTAAAATGAGCATTTTTATTGGATGTAAAACCTATAAAGTCAGTACATTTAAAAATAGTGAATTCATCATGAAAGCCACATTTTATTTTACTGTCACCTATTTATAGCCCTTGTCAGCGGTGCAGTGACATATGCGGCATGACTTTGAGCGGTGCCTTTATACCAGGATCAAATTTATGGATGGCATGATAAGACAGGGCAAGTCCAGTTTGGTGCAGTGTAAGCATTATTGTAATGTCATGGTTGAGATGGCTCATTCTCAGTTTAGCCCATGGCGGACATAAGTGATGGATCTGAAAGACTGAAACCCTCAGCTCTGTCATCTTTATTCACCCTGCTACACGCACACATAAACAAGAGCAAACATCATGACCTTCCATATATTAACTGCTGCCTGCATTCAATGACATTTAGAGGTGCGCTCAATACTTTCTTCTGCACTAAAATGATGTACAAGATCGGTAGCTTATAAAACGTTTCTTTTAAACTTGTGAAATATGTAGGTTTTTTTTTATCTGTAAGCCTGTATTATTTATCATATTGGTTAAGGAGAGAAATTAATATATTAATAATGGCTTTTTTGAGAATAGTAATTTTCCACAATGACAATAGCAAAACACTTTTGCATGGATCTTATAGTATGTACTTCCAGAATAATAAATTTGTGCTTGCTAACAGTTACTTCTGTTTGCACATTAACCACTAAGAGCAGTTGTGAAACATCCCCACCTGCTGTTTGTGCTGCATGCTACAATATTGGTATTAATCAAATTAGTTTGTTTCCTCTTGACTCAGTGAGTCAAAAAAAGTTGGCACATTTTGTAAAGTATTTAGTCAAAAATGCAATAAAATCAAGTTGTGAATTGTCAATTCTTTTAAACATTTAACCTAACACCTTAACTTACAAAAGTTCAAATAAAATATTTCTAACATTTACACAGACCAAATACATTTTATTTAGTTAATATGATAATATATATGGGCATTTCAATGCAAATGTCAACCTTGCCATAAAAACAAAGTAAAGTTTTCACAAAAATACGGAACCAGTTTCTAGGTTTTTTTTTGTGTAATCAGGTATTTTACAGTACTTTAGAAATACTCAAAATGTATCTGTCAGTGTTTTCAAACTATTACATTTGATTTACCAAAGTCACACAAGTGGCAACTTCACATCTGTCACATCCATAACGAAGAGATGTCACATCCTAAGCTTTTTCCTCATAAATGCAACAATGTCAAATAAAATAAAATCAATATATTTTGTTTTTGTTTAGAGAGCCGTCTCTCATCTTTTTGATTAGCATTATTTCTTTTGGGTTGTGGAGTTTAATTCACAGAATTTTCACAAAGTATGTTGTTTACTGCAAACGGAGACTTTTTTGGTCACATCCATAGTGTATGCTTATTTTCCTCATTTAAAGTACAAAACATGTTTACAGATTGATATTTTTCAATACCATAAGCAGATTTTCCAATATAAACGTTCTCTGTAAATTTATGTTTTGAGTTTTTACTGCAAATGTCACATCCATAATGCTGGAATTGCTCATATATTTTAGTGACTGTAACAGACTCAAAAAATTGGTGATGAAAAAATGTTTAACACTGCCACATACATTTTCATTTGAATTAAAATGTTATATTTGGTAAAATTAGTACCCAATTTGACATGATACTTCCGCTACTCAACAGTTAGTGGTTGTCATTGTCTGATTCTTTTTTTCATGAGGGACCATATATTTTTAACAGAAGACACATTTAAGCTGCAGGCAGGAGAGTCATATTCAACCCATGCCTACAAAACAATTCTGTTGTAAAACCTGCAGAATGAGATTTGATACTCAACCAATATGCAGACTTCCCATGAAATACTTTATCTCAATGGAGGGTTATCTTTCTATATGCAATATAAGTGTTCATATCAGTAGTACCATTGCAGATGCCAGTCACCTGTGCCAATTTGCTGTGCTGCAGCTTCACACTACGATAGATGTTTTCTCTTGCATCTGTTGCTCACGATAGTCAACTTCCAAAATGTGGACTCATTTGACACCAGCACACATTTACAGTGTTTAAATTTGGGGGTTTAGTCTTTTTGACTGTGAGCTAAATTCTGGTCCTGAAAACCAGTGTCAACATTGCATATGTATGGCCAGACTGAATCTGCAGACATTTTTTGCTATTTCTGTGCAGTCCAATAATAATAATAATAATAAAAAGTAACGTTTTAAAAAAAATTTTTATTAAGGTTTACAATGCAAATCTAATTAGAACCACTCTGGTAAACAACTAAAGTCTCATATAATATATCTACTAATTGCCATAACAAAACATTTTTGACTGTACCATACAAACGTTTACAAATTATTTAATAATATTACTCAAATTAATATAAAAACAGACTCGGTAGACTTTCAGCAGGCACAGATTCCGTGTGAGCCTACATATGCAGTATGACATAAAGATATATTGCTTTCTGCGCTAACTATTTAACAACAACAACAACAACAAAAGATTTGTTTGACAATTCTCACATGACTTTTGAATAAATAAATAGCCATGATCTAGATCAGGGGTGCCCAAACTTTTTCGTATGAAGGGCCAAAAACCAAATATCATTGAGAACTGTGGGCCGAAGGTAAATATACCAAACTGTACTACATTAAACTTGCCGTAGGTAATTTCCTAATATATTTTAGAATATTTCAGAATAAATGTAAAACATTACTTTAAATTGTATTAAGTAACACAGTATAACTTTTTTAAATTATAACTTTATAATTTGCAAATAATAAAGAAAAAAAAATTATAAATTGCAATACAAACGAAACAATCTGAATACACTAATCAAGCAGAATCTCTCTGTATTGTCAGGTGACAGTGTGTACATTTAAACAAAATCTGATTAATTTACACCGTTTAATTGAAACATTAATTTCAGTTAGCTTTTAACAATAAAACAATCAAAGGGCTACATTAAATTTGAAAGGACAATCTTGAAACCATCCCCATCATACTCTTTCTTTCTTCTCAGTAAGGCTAGCCAAATCAAAGGTTACCATGGGTCAATTTTGGCCCGCGGGCCCTAGTTTGGGCATCTCTGTTCTAGATTTTGCATGAATAGGATTCTCGTTTTTTGCCCAAACATGAAAACCTCATGTATCAACAGTTCACCTGCTTATATCAGACCATTTATAAACTGTTCAATTTAGATATTCTATAACCTTATCAACTGCATTTGTTCTCTGTCCCAAATTATTCCGAGTGTGTTAGCCAACAAATTTCTAATTTGTAAAAAAATTATTATTATTATTTTTTTCCTTTTTTTTGTCAAAGGAAACACTGTAAATAGTACTTTTGTTATATAAACAAAAGTTAAAGAGAATTGACAAATGGCAGAATCTTGTTTTTATTGCATTTTATAAAATGTCCCAACTGATTCAGAATTAGGGTTGTATGAGCTACAAGTATATTTATTATCCGGGTGAAAAGTGATTATTTTACAGTATAAGCTCAACCATCAACTGTCAGACGGACTAAAGACTATATATATGTCTATAAATAGCAGAGCCTAGTGGAAGGATAATCAGCTGTTGTTGCAGTTGGATTGTTTCTTTTGTAGTGACTCTGCCCTGCCTTAGCGAGACGTTTGAACGGGTGTGTTCAAATGTTTATTGTCAAGAATGAATGGGAGAGTTTTTAGGCATGAGTTTGGTTTCAGAGAACATCTCAAACTGTAAAATATTGGCACGGTTGCAGGAAGTGCTTTCATGTTCAAATATTAGCTTAAGCTCTTGTGTCCATGTACCAGCATATCCTCTGGAGAGCCAGTTAATATTAAGTAGGATAATCAGTTATGTTAAGGCCTTTGTCTGTACTGAGAATGCTGTAAATATTTTTTAATATTCAGGTATATATATTTGTCCATTGATTACACTTGGTTTTGAATACATTTTAAAAAGGGTTTAAAAAGATTATATTTTTGGATGAATTCCAAACAACAATTTTACACCCTTGAAGGGCATACCATAGTTGCATTCCAAACACAAGCAAACACCCGAATACCTTCAAGAAGGATTTGTTAGTAAAGGGTTATGACATTGTCACTTCAAGGAAATTATTTTATGCTGCATTTAGTGCATGTCACAGTTAATGTAATTTCAGGATGAAAACACATAAGGTTCTTCCTAGAACTGTACAAATCAGTGGACTTGGAATTTGCTATGCAGCCCTGTAATGCTTTTTCTAGGTACACAGCAAAATTGATTGGTTCAAATCCTGGTGTTACTGTGTTTTAGAGTGAAGTGTTGTTTTATGGTGCAGAATTAACGTTGACGGTGTAAAGAGCATCCTGTGACTGGTGTAATTATTAAAAGCCTGACCTCATTAACACTGGTAGTGTGACATGTATACATCCTGGACATTTTATGTGGTGCACGCTTCAGTCAGCTAAAACTTTTTTCGCAGACGCCATCTTAACCAATGATGGCAGACGCCATCTTAGCCGAACCATGTTTTAACCAGGATTTTGGGAAATAATTATTAACTGGAGAAGTTCAAAAGGTAAGTGAAAAATATTTCACTCCTGAGCCAGTGTTCAATTGTTAACACTTTTGAAAATGTTATTTTAACTCAGCCAGTGTGGATTTTATATACATGGTAAAGTGTTAAAATGAACTCGCTCTCAGAGTTGAATTAACCCTGGCGATTTTGCTGTTCAACACCCAAAACATAATGGCAACATTTTTTTCAGAAGGTAAAACAGTCACATTGTAGCCTACTACATGTAGCTCTCAGAAATACAAATTTCATTAATTTTATGCACCATATTATACAACATTAAAAGAAATGTTTAGTTAATTAATAGTGCTATCTGCCCAGCCTCTATACTCTAAGAAAACATGGTACAATGTCACTGGGGAAGTATCTTTTTATGAGACAGCATTGTACCTTAAGACAAAGAAACAAATTTGTACCATTGCAGTTTGTACCTTTTTAAGCAAATGATTTGTACCATGCGAAACCAAAATGTACCTTTGGTTTTTGAAATATGCAGACTGCAAATACAATATTGTACCTTCATCAATGGTACAAATCTGATCCATAAAGGTACCACCACAGCAACAAGACACTTTGTACCTTAAGTGTCAAAAATGCTTACCAAACATATAAAATGCCTTAAATGTTCAGTTTTCAATACCCATAGTTGTATGTTTTACCAATTGTGTTGTTTTATAGAACTTAATATTGTTTATATGTTTCTTTAAACAAATGATGATTCATAATTTAATATGGAAATTATTCATAAAATCACTTTGCCTTTCCAGTCATGTTTATTTTTATAGATGTTGTTATAAAGGAGTTGTTCAACACTTTTTGTATCTTTTATATGACAATTGTGTAACTTTATTTCAGTTGTATTATAAAAGGCACCACAATCATAAGAGGACTTTTCTGGACCATATATAGTTTTGTACCTTTGGAAAAAAAATCTGTTTCTCAAGGAGTGTAGGGCTATTCATTTGTTTTAATATTTGCTTAAAATATTCATGTCTGAATTATGGTTCAGCCTTTATTCTAGTCATGTCAATATCTAACAAAGACACGTTATCAATGCTACTCTGTTATTAACGTGTATGATAAAATAGTAACAGCATACATTGCTAAAATAAATAATAGGCTAAATACAAATAAATAATATTTAAAGCCAGGTTTATTATGTAAGCTAAGCGAAGAACCTCATATTTTCTTAGACCTGTCTGTCAGCTTCAGAGAATGACGCAAGGCGTTATGAGCAAGTGTGAGCGCTGTTGTGTTGCAGGTCGCGGAGACGTTACTACGACATGAAAGTGTAATCAAAACAACCTAAAGTCAACAGGAAGACACTGTGACTTTCTCATGATGTCTAGAATTCAGCAAAACGTGTTTTAACAGCAAGGTATAGTATCTCATCGTTGTGTAGGGAAACAAGCTAGGATAAACGTTAGCTTTAGACAGGTTTAACCAGGTTAAAAATGATCACTATTGTCATGTAAATCATTAGCTGCTTGCTACCTGCCAAGTGCGTAAATCTGAGATGACTGTTGTCATGAACACAACACAACAACAAATGTCCAAAGCAATTTGGCCTAAATGCAAATCTTACAAACTGAACAAGAATCCAACTGTTTCAGAGTGCGCGTGAGACTTGCGGGAATGTTAATCTGTCCAGGTTTAAAAGTGTAACTCCGATCTGTGTGAACACATGCGTGAACATTCTCTCCTAAAGTAATAATGGCTTTGCTAAAATAAAAGAAGGAATTTCGTCGGCGACATCTGTGCCCTCGCAGCATCAACATCCCGCCTAATTACTGATGCCCTCATTCTTTTCTGTCGGCTTAACTGGGACAAAGACTTTCTCCAAGTTTGGCCTGCCCCTTTAACAGCAGTGCAGCCCTAGTGGTGATTATCGGACTGTCCGATTCCCTGGAAACTCTGCTGCGGCGCAGCTCTCACTTTAAACCGGGATCATGGCGGCTCCGCTCGGGCGGGACACACTACCTGATCACTGGTCCTACGGAGTGTGCAGGGATGGCAGGGTGTTTTTCATCAAGTAAGCAGTCTGTGAACGCTATAATCACGGTGGTGGTATTTTAACGTGGTTCGGGTAAATCTGCATCTTTTCCGAAGGATCTAGTAACAGGTGTTTCTGTTTTCCAGCGACAAAACTCGCGACACTACTTGGCTCCATCCCCGCACTGGCGAGCCTGTCAACTCAGGACACATGATACGATCAGGTAGGGTAGTAATAAACTATTCTGGCTAGTCTAAACTTTGCATGCCCGGTCTGATACTGCAGTAAACTGTGTTTAAGGTGACCAGTGGAAACACGTCCTCTGCATAATTGATGATGGGCTACTTTCTGTTTCCTTGAAAACTTAATGGAGTTTTGTGTAAATATTTCTCTCCCCCAGATTTACCGCGGGGATGGGAAGAGGGCTTCACCGAGGAAGGCGCCAGCTACTTCATAAAGTAAGCTATGGTACATTTGTATTTTTGTCCTTGTGAGACTGTGAGGATGCCAGTGCAACTGCAAAGCCCTCCCCACCAAGCGCTCACTCACTCCCGCCTCTTGCACCGAGCAGTGTCCGCTGTCTGCTCGCACCCTCATGACACAAGGAAAGACATAAGTGAATCAGATCACAGCTTTGATTGAATCTTTACTGCAGATTTGATCTTGGGCGGAGATTGTGTGAAGGAGTGACAACAGACAGCCGATTTCCATCAATCAGGACTGTTCATTGGTTTTTCGAGTTTTCTGTTTGGTAGATTATTTAGTGCTGCATCTGGTTTACGTCTGTACTGTCTGTCTGTGTGTGTAATTGGTGGTGAGCTACAACAATATGAATTTTACATTAACATTTGCTTCAAAACCAAAATACATCAAATGCACAAATACATTATCACTTTCTAAAAAAAGAACATGTAAAGCAAGGGTATACTTATAAGAAAAGAGAGGAATTTGCAACCTTTCATGCTCCTTTTGTTTGGCATCCTCTTGCAAGTTGACATTTTGAGTAAAAGGTGACATCACTGATTATGTATTTCCTCCAAAGAGTAGTAATATGTATAATAGGTGCTAATTTGTACCTTTAAAGTCTAAGCATACACCCTTAAGGGTAATTTGGGTATAAGAGTGTACCTTTTGTAGTCTGATACCTTTTTCTAATCTTGAAAATATTACTTAATACCAGTGGAATGGTATAATTAATGTTCTACTAACTTCTCTCTGTTGTCTATCATTTTATTCTCCTGTTTGTAGTTCTATATATGTGTTCATTCATCTACTAATCAGTCTATCTAGCCATTCATCAGTGCCTGTCTCCACTACGCTCAGCATGTGCAGACTCATGGGCAGATAGTGAGCAGCAGCAGCAGGGAGATGAAGTGGACTGAGGCAGGGAGAGAAGTACAGTAAGGGAGCTGGCAGGAGAAATTAGCTGCTAGGACACTAATCATTTTCTGTGACAGTGGCAGTCGGAACTTAGAGAGGATACAATCCCATAAAACTGCTGTAAAAATGTGAGAGTATTGGAGTGCTGCAGGGGATGTGGTCAGTGCTGCTCTTTAAAACATTGTGTGTGTTGCTTGAATATTATTGGAGGCATAGCTTGGACTGGCCTTAAATCTTTTATGTAGAATTAGACATTGTATGGGGTGTCACGGTGGTGCAGTGGTTAGCAAAATCACCTTACTGCAAGAAAGTCGCTGGTTTGAGCCCCGGCTGGGCCAGTTGGCATTTCTGTGTGGAGTTGGCATGTTTTCCCTGTGTTCGTGTGGGTTTCCTCCTGGTGCTCAGGTTTCCCCCACAGTCAAAAGACATGCACTAAAGGTAAATTGAATAGGCTAAATTGGCCATGGTGTATGAGTGTAAAATAGTGTGTATGGTTGTTTCCCAGTGTTTGGTTGCAGCTGGAAGGGCATCCGCTGCGTAAAAAGTATGTTGTATAAGTTGTCAGTTCATTCCGCTGTGGTGACCTCTGATTAATAAAGGGACTAAGCCGAAAAGAAAATGAATGAATGAATGACGTATAGAAATTTTGACATCTGTCTAATCAGTCTTTTCAATCCTAATCAGTTTTTAAAATTGGTAGCTTGTCTACAATAAAAATGAAATCAAATATATTTGAGATCCTCTTTGCAATAAGATTTCATTAGCATTTTCCTTGGTTAATGTTTCCCAAGGTAATGATGTGCAATTTTAACAAATACTTTTATATTAAAGCGCCAACTTATGCTCTGACATATGATTTTTCTTTAAACTAATACAAATTTATTCTAAACAGAAGTGCATTCATGTTGAAATGCAATATTTACAAAAGTATTACAATTTATAATGAAATTTTATTTGGAATTTTTAATTTAAAAATTTATTTATAATTGTAATTTTGTTCTACAGTTTGTAAATATTGGGTTCTTAAGGCTGTCATGATATCTATTTTTTACTGGGTGATATATTGCATCCAAATTACTTATTAAACTTACTTCACAAATAATAAATATGACAATTTTGACATAAGAATAGTGTGATAATTCAGGTACACTGTTTCAAAGAACATTTTATTTTTAAGAGTATTTAGACATTTGAAATTTGAAGCTAAAAAAATAGATGTAAACATAAAAGTGTCAGTCAAAAGTAAACTTTAAAGCATCTCAGACCAGACATCTTGTTTTAATAATCAGGCAGATTCCAAGACAGGACTGTTTGTATAAGGTACCTTTCTGTGAGTGTGTGCCATTTTGCGTTGTTACGTTTATATTTGCACTGGCCGGTAAATACATCCATTACAGTTAACTCTCTTGAAAACCCCTCTCTAATACCAACTGCGGTTGTTGTTCCCATGTTTGGTTGGGTGGTTATGTTTTAGGTGTGATTTAAGGTTAGTTGTGTTGCCATTTTTCATTGCCACTGTTCTGAAACAAATTCAACATTTTGGATCTTTCACATTACCTTGCCTTCTTCACCTCCACTATTCGCTCTTTCTCGTGTGTGTGTGTGCGCGCAGCATATGTGGAGATGCTGCATAAGCTCGCCTTCCGCAGAATGCAGTGTTTGACAAAAAAACATAGCTTGTTATATTATGTAGCCCTATCATTATCATTAGCAGCATCATCTTAAATTTCTTTATAAAAAATATAAAAATATAATATATAAAATAAAATATAATATATTTCATCTCCAAAATTAACCCTCATTTTCATAAATCACTGGATAAGTCAGTATATTATTGACTATCGTGAAAGGCCTATGGGTTCCACACAATTCCTTCATGTTAGAGAAAACAAACTGATTAAGTTAAACTAATTGTTTTAACAAATGTAAGTGGATTGAACATAAAACAGTTAAGTTGTCCCCAAAAATCCTCAAGAACGTTATTGTTTCAGCTGATTTTAAATATATAGTATGAACAAGCAGCAAAATAATTTTTTTAATGTGTTATTTGGTTGATTTTCAAAATAACAGTATCAAATTTGCTTGTAGCTTTTATCAGCACAGCTGTTTTATTAGAGTTCAACCTGCCTGCTTTTCCTGGATGACATTAGATTACACTGGATAATGGCAAGATCTGATTCTGTTTGATCTAAACTATGTGATGACAAAGAGTGCTTAACTGTGACAGCAGAATCTTTCACCATTATCTTTAAGGCAGTGCTAGTTGATTATAGAGCCCTCACAACTGTTTACCGTCACCCATGTAGCCCATTACCTCTCTCTGTGCCCATTTAATGAAGGAAATAAAGGGCATTGCCCAGCAGGACTGGATAGATTTTCCCATTAAAATTCTCCTCATGTACAGCACTGTGCAGAACCTTAACCTTCCCCGTTTAGCGGATGTTGTACCCTGTCTGTATGTGTGTTTGCGCGTGTGCCCGTATGCCCATGTGATGACAGAGATGTATGGCGCGATCACACAGCCAATTCATGGTGGCTTGGCTCTCCAAAGTCACTTTACCCATTCGGCTCAACTAATGTAGAAACCGCAACCAGATCGCCTTCATCAGACCCACGGTGTCTAGTCATTCACCATCCTTGACTGTACTGTATGACCTTTTTAAAAAATGATTATTAGTTGGCTTTAACCCATTGCCTAATTGAATTGAGAAATCAACCCGACAGCTGCCTGTAAACAACTGTTATTTATGCAGCACAATGTGATATCAAACCATTTGGGACAGCAGGAGCAAATAAGAGGCAATGTGAAGCTATTAGATAAGACTTTTTTTTTTCCTCATGGACTCATGTCTGAGTTGAGTACAGTTTGCTTCAACACAATTGGCATGCAGTGATTTTGCTGCAGGATTGCGTTGAAAGGAATGTTTACTTGTGGCTTATTTTGAATATTAGCTTTGGAGAGTTCTTGAATTCATTCACTAGAGTAAATATAAAGTGAACAACCTGACAATGACGGACTGAGCTGTTAAGGATTGTCCCACTGTGGCTTTTACAAAGCCAGTTTCTTTATAACAAAATCATGTTTGTGATGCTTGTTCCTTGTAAAAATATATTTTGATAAAAGGGCTGGGCCGATAAATGATATATTGAATTGCAATAAAACTTATGTCAATAACAATAATAAGCTCTGGACTTTTTTTTTACTCTATACTGATCTAAGAGTCAGTCATAGCTGAAATGTGCAACAATGGGAATCTAGAAGTGTGTTGATAGGCATGGGCCGGTTAAAGATTCTGACAGTATGATAACCTTGGATAAAAATTTCTCGGTATCACGGTATTGTGATCACTGCTCTAAAAAATATTCTTTTTAAATGTCTGGGTTAAAACAACATTTTCCCCCCTTTGAAAACAATAGATTTTTATTTTTATTTACTTTTAAAATATTTTGGAGCAGTAAACATGTCAGGCTAAATAATTCAAATGAGTCATTGACTTCTGCTGTCTTCCCTTTAAAACGGCATCTTTGGATATTTTGTTTTTTGCTGGAGATACTGTTGACCTAAAAACTAAAAAACCTTACACATACCTTAATAACGATATTACAGAAAAAAATTGGTGGTTTTAAAACCTTGGCTTTTCTTTCCCACGGCCTACCTTGAAACGGTTATCGTCCCATGCCTAGTTGGTATTAGAGATCCACCGAACTTTTTGGCCACCAAACATTATTGGCCACTGAAAATAGGTTATGTTATTTAGTGGACTCTCTCATTTGTGGCTTAAGTCATTATTTGGGTACTCTTTTAAATCTTATGGCATTAACAACTGATATTGTAATTGTAATTGCAATTGTGATTATATAACTGTATATGTACAGTTGAAGTCAGAATTATTAGCCCCCCTTTGAATTTTGTTTCCTTTTTTATTTCCCAAATGATGTTTAACAGAGCAAGGAAATTTTTACAGTGTCTGATAATATTTTTTCTTCTGGACAAAGTCTTATTTGTTTTATTTTGGCTAGAATAAAAGCAGTTTATAATTTTTTTCAACACCATTTAAAGGTCAAAACTATTAGCCCTTTTAAGCTATATTTTTTTTCGATAGTTTACAGAACAAACCATCGTTATACAATGACTTGCCTAATTACTCTAACCTTCCTAGTTAACCCAATCAACATGGTTTAGCTTTTAAATGTCAATTTAAGCTGTATAGCAGTGTCTTGAAAAATATCTAGTCAAATATTATTTACCGTCCTAACCCCCCAAAAATAAACAGGGTGGCTAATAATTATGACTTCAACTGTATATTGTTATTGTATAACATGGAACAAAAAAAGAATCAAAGTTGCATTTTTCCATATGACCCAGCCCTAGATAATATTCCCATATGATTTGTTTCCCCCCAAAATAAATAATAATAAAGAGCTATTAAAATGTAAAACATTTAACTCTGGATCACACTAAACTCTTTGTGAATTGTATTCGGACTTATCTTGCTTCAATTGGCTTAATTTGGGTAAATTCTACACTGTAAAAAAAAAAAAAAAAAAATGTGTTAATTAACAGTTTCCGTAAAATGTTTTTAGTTTATTTATGGTTGTGAATTGCATTATTGGACCTTGATCTCTTTGACTTGTGATGTTGAAAATACAACTGTTCAGTTAAACAAAGTGACTTTAATTGACATTTTAGTAGTTTGAAATAAAATAATATATAAGAAATATTATACAGAAAAATGAGTCTGTAAAAAGGTTTTTGTATCCTGTTATACAACACCAACCCAGACAATATTTCATTCATTCATTCATTTTCCTTCGGCTTAGTCGCTTCATTCATCAGGGGTCATCACAGCGGACAACTCATCCAGCATATGTTTACACAGTGGATGCCCTTCCAGCCGCAACCAAGCACCGAGAAACAACAATATACACTCATTCACACTCGTTTATTGCCAATTTAGTTTATTCAATTAACCTAAAACGCATGACTGTGGGAGAAACAGAAGCACCCGGAGGAAACCCATGCCAACATGGGGAGAACATGCAAACTCCACACAAAAATGCCAACTGACCCAGCCGGGAAAAATAAAATAAAATTTAAATTAAATACATTAACGACAATATACGGAAAACTGCTGATTTACAGATATTTTTACTGTGTGTATATGATGACATTTCAATCTGTATAACTGTAAACCGTTGGTTAACATTTTTAGTTCATATTTGCGGTGTCATATATTGGATGATCACAGCACTTAGCCAGTTTACAGAAATGCTTTAGCATTGTGCACATTCATATTTTAAATTTGCTGACTACTATATGCCATTAGATACCTTATTCACAAAACATCTTAAGGCTAATAATAGCTCATAACTTACTGATTCAATAGAAAATCTAAAAAATAATGGGCAAATCACTCCTAATTCCTTTTTTTGTTTTTGCTGTAAGCAAATTTTACAAAATGTTTTAGTGACAAAGCTAGCTCCTAAATCATTGAAACTTAGGAGTAGCGAAGAGAACTCATCATTTACAAAAAACAAACCACAAACTATCCTCAAATGGCAATCTGGCTAAAAACATTTGACCACAATGAAAGCTTAACAGGTTACTACCTTAATTACAGAGACATTCTAATTCTAATGTTGAAATATATTTTTATTTTCCTTTTAAAAATACACAAAAAGACCTAAAATGTATAATCAAAATTTACAAAAACATATGATGTAAATATACAAGTTTTAAATGCATTTATTTGTAACGTTCAATGAAAATCTTTATTTAATATCTAAAACATTAAATCAGGTATGTCCTGTTTTTGATCTTAAAAAGTCTTAAAATGTCTTAATTCAAAAACAACATTTTATTCCTTAAAATGTCCTAAATTCACTGACATATTTTGTTGCAGGTCTTAAATCATTTTAACAGGTCTTTATTAATTCTATTTACCAATGTGGCTTGATTATTGTTTTAACTGGGCCATTGGAAAAAAAATCCTTAGTGTTTAGCCATGTGTAAATCTGAAATTTCATTCATAGTGGTCTTAAAAAGGTTTCAAAAAGTCTTAAATTTGACTTATTGAAACCTCTAGAAACCCTGTCAAAAGCACAGAGCACTTGTTGGAAAGCTATCTCATATCATATATATATATATATATATATATAAATATAAATATATATATAAATATATTATATATATATATATATATATATATATATATATATATATATATATATTTATATATATATATATATATATAAATATATATATATATATATATATATATAAATATATTAGGGGTGTCACGATTTAGATTTTTAATTGAAATCGATCGAAATTTATGCTCAATTTCAATTATCAAACCAAAAAATAGAATCGTCGATGCTGTCACGCCCCCATGTCACGTCAGCTTGGCTTGCCAAGCGAGAAAAAAACTGGCTTGTTGAGGTGCTTGTTAAACTGCAGAAGCAGGAGACCCGTCGACAGAGCTTAAACCCTCTCCTCTTTCAGTGAAGTCGCCGGTGTGTAAGCATTTTGGATTTCCAGTGAGTTATGTTGACAACGTTCATGTTGTCGACAAAAAAAACACAGTTTTGCAAGCTCTGCTTTGTACGTATTACGTACGGTTCGTCCGATAGACAACACCGGCATCGCGATCCTCTGCCCGCTCCCGTTGCAAATCCGCTCGCGAAAAGTACACACACAGGCCCTGTTTACACTGTCTTTGTTTTTAAATGGCATTTTAGAACGACAACGATATGACATCCACAGTGGCGTGTAGCATTTCTGAGCAGCTCTCCTTCCTCTCTACCTCTGAAAATGCACATCACGTGACCACACAGACACAGACGCACATAGCCATGCGCTCGAGACAGCAGGTCCAGGCAGTCAGAGGACTGCTTCAATCTTTCACTCACTTGTACTAAGTCATTTTAGCGCACACCTCAGATACTGTTGGCTGGTTCCTGTTGGTTGTGCGTCTTTTTTACCGACGCCATTATAACGACACAGATCACTGCCTATTCACGAGTCCCGCAGAAACAGTGATTGACAGGTGGTAATTATGTGTGTATCTTGCCTTTATTCATTTACTGTATGATTAGTTTATGGGTAAAACAAAAGACCATGCAGGTCAGGTGGTTTAAACGGTAGGCTACAAATAATTAATTGGTCATTAATTAATTAATTATTCATAATCAAAAATCGAATCGAATCGTGACTTTAGAATCAAAAATGTAATCGAATCGGGGATTTGGAGGATTGTGACACTCTTAATATATATATATATATGAACATACATTCAGATATATATGAATGTATGTGGATATATGATGCACATGATTGGTTGTTGTTTGTCAACCATAACATTCCAACATTGCATAAATTGAAACTGCATGTTTGGTAGCAAACGTAGTGCTAAATATGTTTGCAACTTTAGGTAAAAAGTGGCGTTGCTTAGCCTGCTTCGAAATTACATGTATAAAATGTTCCTTTACCCAGGGATAAAAGTGTTTTACCCAGGTGTTTATTCATACATTCGTTCATTCATTCATTGATTTTCCTCGGCTTAGTCCCTTTATTAATCTGGGGTCGCCACAACGAAATGAACCGCCACTTTATCCAGCATATGTTCTATGCAGCGGATGCCCTTCCAGACACAACCCAACACTGGGAAACACCTATACACTCTTGCATACACACACACACTACAACCAATTTAGCTTATTCAATTCACCTATACTGCATGTCTTTGGACTGTGGGGGAAACCGGAGCACTCTGAGGAAACCCATATGTTTATTGTAGGCTCAAAAAAGACCATAAAGGGGATAGCTCACCAAAAAAGAAATTCTGCTATTATTTAATCACTGTTTACTTGTTCCAAACATGTTGGACTTTAAAATACATAAGAAGTTATTTTGAGGATTACTGGAAATCTGTAACCATTGACTTCCATTTGTTTTTAATACTATGGAAGTCAATGGTGAAAGGCTTTCAGCTTTCTTCAAAATATTGTCTTTAGTGTTCCACAGAAGAAAAAAAGGTTTGGAAGAACTTGAGGTAGTAAGTAAATAGTGAGCAGATTTTATTTTTTTTTTCGGGTGAACTATCCCTTTAAGACCCATGTTTATCTCGCACAGATGCCAGAAAACCAGACAACCACTACTTCTGAAAAAAAGTCCAATGAGAAAAACATGGCAATCACCCAGTTCATGTCGATTCACCACCAACGTAGCCCATGCAGTTCAGAATGCATTAGTGTCTTGTTCTCTGCTTTGCATCTAAATAGCGCCACTTTCTCATAAAGCTGTTTATTTGTTAGTTCAATGCTCCACTGGTGTCCGACCAGCAAAATGCGTCCCGTCAATGCTTCTATAGTGAGAGGGGGTGCTTTAAAGGTCAAAGAAAATGATTTTAGAAATGTGTTATTGCTGACAGTTTTATTGTGGGCCATGTGAAGGGACTCATTGTGCTGCGTCTGGCCAGTCAAATAGTGAACAGTGCAGCACAGAGGCCTTAGAGAGCTGAAATGTCAAGACTGTAAAGTAATGCACTCATTTGTGGGCTAAATGACATTACAGTTCCTGTTTTGATCCTGCTGGACTTTGTCTTAGTGTCATTCTGTGTGATCGGGCTGCAAAAAAGGAGCCAATTGTTGTTTTAGCTGAAGAATGCTAGAATAGAAAAAGGCTGCATACTTTGTTGCCGATTTCTGCCTTTTTAGGTATGTTGAGAGTGCTTTGCTTCCAGCCCTTTAATCTTTCCCTTTTGTGCTTTCAATTGCTTTGCTTACTGTCTGTGGTTATTTGACTTACTTGTGCCAATGAATCCAGCCTGTGCCACTTTTTTCTAGATTGGTGCTTCAAAATTGTTTTGTCTTCATCCACTGTAAAGAAAAGCTGGATTCCTCTCAATCAATTTGTGTGGAGATGAGATGAAGAAGTTCATTTAAATTATTAGTTTTTATGGTGCCTCAGGGGTTAGCACTGTCACCTAACAGCAAGAAGGTCGCTGATTTGAGTCCCAGTTGTTATTTCTGTGTAGAGTTTGCATGTTCTCCTTGTGTTCACGTGGGGTTCCTCCGGGTGCTCCGGTTTCCCTCTACAGTCCAAGGACATGTGGTATTGACCTTATTTTTTGCCAACAAGCGGGCAGAGCCATTTGAATCTTTTTGGCTTATGTCCTCTGGTCTCGTTCACTTGTATTCATTTTTAAGGCTGGTTATATACTTCTGCATCAAACAATCTGCATGACCCACAGCGACTACCTTGTGCATGGCTGTGTATATATACTTCTGCATGCTGTTTGTTTTGTTCTGCAGTAACACTTCTGAAACACTAGCTGGCAGTAGGTTTAAATTTTCCCCTGTCTTGAGTTTCTTTGCAGGTGTTTTGATATTTTTGAACGCTACTTTAATGTACAAGTAGCTCAAACTCACTCATTCAGAAGCGGGAACTGGCAGACATGCAACAACATTAATCATAATGCCCCATTCACACGGGGCTTCAGCGTTAACGCTTGACTGAAGGCGTGTCTGAAGTTGGGGCTGACGCGATCGTCATTGCAGCGTCAGCCAATGAAATTCAGTCAGCAATGGGCCACTGTCTAGCTGGTGTATTTGCATACAGTGATCTGATTGGCTGACGCTTCCGTCAGCGCTTCAAAAGTTAAGCTAGTCCCAACTTCTGCAGCGAGCATCGCCTCTGAAGTGGCGCCGACAGTCCACAATGCAGTTCGGCAATGCCTGACATCACCCATTCAAAGTGAATGGGAAGCGTTGATGCTGACGCCCCGTGTGAATGGAGCGTAAGCTAAACACAAAACAACAGTTTCTATTTGGAGCTCCTTCACGGGACTCAACACTTGTAAACACTCGCTCAATGGGAAAAAAGTCTTAAAAGTAGATAAATCAATGTAGAGAAATTTAAGGCCTTTAAAAAGTAATAAAACTCTTACATTTTATTTTGCAAGGTATTAAATTTGATATCATTTTTGATTATGCAATGTATGGTTGTATGCTAAAGTTTGCCTGAATTGAATCTGTGAATATCAGGATGCTGTGTAGTTTATGAAATCAATGAAATCCCGCTACATTATGCTGCTTTGTTTACTGCACCATTATTTCTGCAGTTCTATAGCCGCCAACCTGCTGAATTAGCTAGATTTAATAGATTTTTATTCAGTATATGAATAATAAAGTAAAAATCTCACCAGTGTTTCTGGTTTAAACAAAGTGTTTATAAGGTCTTAAAATTTATGAAAAGAGTCTTTAAAAAGACTCTGTTTCTTGTCTGACAGAGCTTGCACTTCATGTCGTAGCAATGTAGAAATATAAATCAGCCTTTAAACATTAAACACGTCTCGTCCTGCTGCTTGATGTTGCAAATTGATATTTTCCTATTATATTATTCTGCTTTGTCTGCATGGTCAAGAACACACTTATATATTTTGTAGAACAAGTAGTTTGACCTTTTTTAGCATTTCTCCCATAGACAACTCAATAGAAAGTTCTAAAACAATTACAAAAGCGAGTGCGCTTCTGCATTAAAGAATAAGGTTAATATGTGAATTGAATAAACTAAATTGGTCAGTCTATGTGTGTGCTTGTGAGAGTGTATGGGTGTTTCCCAGTACTGGGTTGTTGCTGGAAGAACATCTGCTGCGTAAAACAAATGCTGGATAAGTTGGTGATTCATTTTGCTGTAGCGACCCCTGATTAATAAAGGGACTTAGCCGAAAGAAAATGAATGAATGAATATTAGTTTTTAAAAATGTAAGTGGACTGAACATAAAACAATTAAATTGTTGCTCCCAACACGCACAAAATAACCCAAGCTTGTTTAATTAAGTTGTTTAAACAAACAACAAACATAATTTTTTGAGTGTCCTGTGGTTACATAAATCAACATATTATTGATCTTATACTGCAAATAGTCTCCAGTGAAGTATGAATGTCATTAAATGTGCAGCGGTTGAAAGAGAGACAAAGCATGCTTGTGTTATATTAGCCACTCTCAGAGGCCGTCATTTCTGCTGATGTGATTATTATTTTTTTTTGTAGTTCATGGGAGACTGCCCTGTATCTTTTGTAGTGGATTATTATCCAAATTATATTTGAAAAACTGCAGGCTTGAATTATGCCAAACATTTAATAAACCTCATAAGATGAATAGATAATGGATTTAGTTTATGTCTGTATCCATCCAATGGATTCATCTAATTATGAATGGAGAGAAAGGCACTTAGATGTTTCCATTTATTCTGAGACGCTGTTGCCTACACATGTTCTCCATCAAAACATGCAGGAGACTGAAGGTGGATCCTCAGCCAGCCTTTAAACGGGTCAATGTATGAAACTGTTCTTAACCGTTTGTTTTATTAAAGTGAATTTTAAACAGATTTAAAACATTCTAATACTGTTAATGGGCAGCACGGTGGCTCAGTGGTTAGCACTGTCGTCTCACAGCAAGAAGGTCACTGGTTTGAGTCCCGGCTGGGCCAGTTGGCATTTCTGTGTGCAGTTTGTATGTTCTCCCCGTGTTCTTGTGGGTTTCCTCTGGGTGCTCCGGTTTCCCCCACAGTCCAAAGAAGTGCTATAGGTGAATTGAATGATCTAAATTGGCCATAGTGTATGTGTGTGATGCAAGTGTGTATAAGTGTTTCCCAGTGTTGGGTTGCAGCTGGATGGGCATATGCTGGATAAGTTGGTGGTTTATTCCTCTGTGGCGACCCCTGATTAATAAAGGGACTAAGCCCAAAAGAAAGTGAATGAATTAGAGAATGTATGAGTGTGTCTGTGAATGAGTGTGTGGGTGTTTCCCAGTGCTGGGTTGTGGCTGGAAGGGCATCCACTGCGTAAAACGTATGTCAGAGTTGTTGGCATTTCATTCCACTGTGGCAACCTCTGAAATAGAGACTTAATCTGAAGGAAAATGAATGAATACTGTTAATCTTGTGATTAATGAACACATTTTATTGTATTGTAATTGTATTACACAAATCATTATTTTATAATCTGGAATTATTTCTGATTTAGTCTGCTAGCACTGTTGTTCAAAATTTATGGGCCGTTATTTTTTGTGGAAATATTAGCTTGGTCAGTGACATTAAAGGCTTTTACATTGTTACTTCGTGCAAAAATTTCTTCAATCAGCAGAAGTTATGCAAGAACTTTTGACGCTAAAAAATGGATAAAGACGGCTGAATATTCTGCTATAATCACATAAATAATTAAAATTCAAATATATAAAAAATAGTACTAAACAAATACTAAAAATATTAAAAAGTATTTTAATGTCAGCGCCAATTAGGGTTGGGTATCGTTTGGGGTAATTTTGTTAACGGTGCTAAATCGATAGCAGTGACAAAACGGTGCCTGAACCGATACTTTTGAGCCACAAAGTTATTTGACAAAAAATATTTAAATCATTATAATTGAACAATATAATTATACACTTATAATAAGTTTAAAGTATACATCAATTCTAGGGATGCTCAATTCGGTTAATTTTGCTAACCGACAACCGCCACTCATTAATCGGTTATTAACGGTTAACTGGTTAGATTACTATTAATTTTATATTAAACAAATTGACGTGTCTATTTTGTGTCTGACACATTAAATATTGCATTTTAAAATACTGATTTATTTTTATATGCTTGCATATTAATAATAGAACAATACGACAGAGCATTTTCACGCACCTGCAGTGTTTAGCACAGAAGAGCAGAATAATCTAAATAAAATGAATAAATAAATAGGACTGCCCTAAATTATTTACACTTAAATAATTAATTTTTATTACAAAACGAAAATACTGACTGATTTTTTCTTCCGTCAAATAAAAATAGCTGACTTCCTCAAATCGCTCGCTCCATGGAAAATATGCATTTATTTAATGCCCCGCTGTTATTATTATAATCACAAAACCTTTTTACATTTTTAATAGAAATCATTATTTTAAAGATTATGTCTTGATATATGGTTTCCTTTCTCTCGCGCGGTTCAAGTGCGCGCGCTGCGTGATGAAAAGACAATGACAACGCGCGCATATGTTGACTTTTTGTAAACAGTTTTGTTGTTTAAATATGATATTGCATTAATGTGCATACATGCTTTATAAGCTGTAAAATAAAAGGTAAAATCTATTTGTTGCGTTTATGACGCAGATCCAGGTCAACATCAGCACTGGTTTAGCATCAACACGTCTATCGATTATGCAAAAGTGTTGCTGTCTGTGTTGTTACAATTGTAATATTTAATAATATTGTGATAATCAAGATTTGTACATTCATACAGCTCTGGATAACTTAAAACAGCGATTAGACCATCAGAGCGGTGTTAATGCGTCTTAAAGTAAAGCGAAACGGCCATAAACTCCAGCAAGATAGAGTGATTATATACAGAGCCACATACCTTTATCTATAAATAAAGTATAACTATAGAAACTGTGTTCATCTTAACTGAAAGCTTCTGCGTGTTTGCTGGCCTCATGCATCGCGCACCTGTCAGTCAGTCAGTCAGCATGTAACGCCAAAGGGTTAAACAGATAGCGCACAGCACTATACGGTTACAAAAAAGTTTGTGCTGTTATAATCCACTTACCTTTTAATACGTCTTGGTGCGATTATAATCCGCTATTAAAAACAAAAACAATGACTGAATGTTTTGAATGGGTATGTAGCCGTAGAGGGATACATTTTGGTCCCTGCCAAGGAAGAATACATGTAGCGGAAAGCAAGCTCTTTAAAAGTTCTCTCTAGTTGTCTTGACAACAAAAACTGCTGCTCTGGAATGAGCCACGTGCAAAAGATGCCATTCTTAATGCAAAGGCGCATTCAATCGGCCCCTTATGCAGCCAAACTAAAAATATATAAAATAATATTTTTAATCGTTTAACTGATAGCATTAATCGGTAACAAACGCACCCTTTCGGTTAACGATTAATCGATTATTTTGAGCATCCCTAATCAGTTCATATTTGCATTGATGAAGCAAGTCGCTCAACGGATGCGCCGTACTTATCGCTTTGTCTTCTATATCCAAGCAACAAGAACAAATGCCTAACATCGATGACAGTGTCCGTATCCCTCAAAGTTGGTTAAAAAGATGTTAAAAGATGGTGTTACACAAACACGTACTTATGTGTGCCTTTTGATGCACTCCTTGATACTTCTTATGTCCTCAACACCAGTGGCACCAAAATTAGGCACCGAAATTCATATGCTGATTCGGTTCAGTGCATACCAATTACAAAGGTAGCACCAGGTTTAGGTACCCAATCCTTCTGCCAAAAATCTGGTAGTTAGTGCATAGCCACATAGCGCCGAGGTGCTCACGGTGACCCAAGTTCGATTCCCGACTCTTTTTATTTTTTTCCTGGTCCTTCCCCTATCTCTGCTCCCCACACTTTCCTGTCTGTAATCTCCACTGTTCTGTACATTTTAAAAAGGGAAAACCACAAAAAATTATTTTAATGGTAATAATAATATTAATATTCACAATTATTATTTTTTTTACATCAAATTAGCCTTCAAATCTCTCACACAGAGAGAATAAAGACAAAATGTGACTTTTTATTTTTATATATTTAGTGTTTCCCACAATATGTATATAATATCAACACATATACAAATGAGGTAAACCTGCTTTATATAGTGACCTTTGTGACTTATATGACTTCGTAAAAACGATCTCTGTAAGGTCCTTGAAGGTCAACTCAGCGTGAGGAATCACTATTGAACTCAGTGGACATCAGAAGGCTTTGGCTGAGTCATAAAGAGTCAAGGTGATTCGTCTCTGTAGCCTGCATTGGCGTCTCGGCCTCAGAGAGTGAATGGCAGGAGGTCTCAGCAGGCTTTCGGTCCAGCCTGGATGATCAGACGTGTGAGGAATAGTGCTTGTGTGGAGGTGTCCTTCCCACTGCACATCTGTCTTGCTTCAGCAGCTTTTCAGAAGTGTTGAGGGTCACTGTTGTTCATCAGAGTGACAAACTGTCCTTCATCTTACCACATTGGCAGGTTCACAAATACCAGATCTCCACTAGGACAGTCAGTGGGTGCAGGGCTTTACTGTAGGGCATACTTTGATTAGTCAAGTCACAGTGTAGTTCATAGCTTTTGAATGAAAGTTGGCGCTATTCCAGTGTTCTCAAGATTACATCATATGTAACATAATAGTGCGACAGGGCTCTTAGAGGTTTTAGGAATTTAGTCCGCCTTAGGAGCTACACTTCTCATTTTTTTTAAAACTTTTTGTTGTGGGGAATGTGATACTGGTGTAGTTCCCATGTGAATTAAAGTTCAAACTAAATTTACTCACCCTAAACAGCCATGACGGTGTCATTCACTCAGATAGTGTAATTTATGCAGTATTTAATTTTGATAATATAAAAATGATTTAGGCCAAATCCCAATTCTATTTTTGTACCCATAGCCTGTAAAACTGAGAGTGAAGGGGAAGTGCTTCAAAATTTACCGTTGAATGGGACACCACTACAACACCTGCACACAACATCATGTCATCGCAATCTCATGCCTCATATGAGATCAGACTATTATGGCTGCTATAGTTATTCTAGTTGTGTTATTTTTCAATATTTATCTTCAGGAGATCACTGAAGACTAATGTGACAATAAGATTGTAACTATACTGCGAATTTACACAGTGGCCATATTCATCTATGTAAACACACAAAAACAGCAGTAACATTATAGCAGACACTGTAAAAAGGTCATTCCCAGCCACTTGACTGTTCTGTTTCTTACCCCTTGGTTTCGAGTGTGGTCCTGAAAAATCTTAATTCGAAGAGCTATCTACCCCTTTCTCCTTAGCCCTACGCCTTCAAGCTAAAGAGAATTGGGATACAAAAAGTGCAGCAAAGTCTCATAAGGCACTAACTAACATACTACAGTATTTATTAGACTCTATAAGAATTAGTATAAAATAGTTAATTGGTAATGCAAATTAGCTTTAGAGTCATTAAATAATGTTGTTAATACGTACAGCTTTACAATTATTTAAGAAATACAAATATTTACACAGAAAGCTATACATATTGTAATATTTACAGTTCATGTTAATGTAAACTGACATGAGAACAAGCCACTTAAACTGTACACTTAATTTTATTTAAGATTAGGTTACCCTTAAAATAGCATTTATCATGTTTAGTACAGCTTGGAAGATTTGAACATGCAGTGGACAAAGCAACTTTGCATTCAGCACAGGGTCATTGGAGTTTAATGAATGCTTACATTAGTTAAACATTAGTTTATTTTCACTTTGATGATATTTACAGGGATATATTGATAATTAATGGATTGTTTTTGTGCAGTTCTTTGCACAACACCAAGAAAATACCACAAAACATGTTACTGGTCCCTATGGTTTGTAATCAAATGTATTTGCTTCATCTATCTATCTCCATATGGACAAATTTTCTGGTGTGCTCAGGTTTTTTGGTAGCTTCGAGTTGGATAAAGCACGGTTCCATATAACAGATTAAAGCAATGTTAAGTGTTGTAGCGCACTTTTCTCATACGTTTTTGAAAACATTATTGGTTGGGTTTGGGTCAGTGGTTTGCTGGTCTCTGGTGTTCTGTATGACAAGCTCTGCCTTCACATGGACGTGTACAAGATGAACATGTATCTGAAATGTTTAACAAAAAGTACTTAATGTTTTTTAGATCAAAGCAAAAAGGTAAACAGTGCCGTCTAGTGGATTTGTTATCTGAAATATTTTAAGAAACATACCCGGAGAAACATCTTTTACATTTCGCTAAATTGTATTTACAGTCAGTTTTTTTTCTAATTTATATTAAGTATTTTTTAATGTGTCTGCTAATGGAGAATTTAGAGTAAAACTTTGTAATTGCGTAATAGTGAAATAGAGTAGAAACCGTTTACTGTAACCGAATCGAAATATAATATTAATATCAAGCTTGCTGCTTTTGCCAGTTCTTCCATTTTATTAGTTCATTATTTTAGTAATGATTTGTTAGTACTAGAGGTTCGCAATGTTTTGTGGTCTTGGTCTATTGAAACAGCATAATTTTGATCCTTCCAAACTAACTGTTGGACAAACTGTACTTTGGTTTCACTTTCAATTTTGAAACTTGTTTTATAAACTTCAAGTGAAATATGGCATCTACTCTGATGTTAAGGGTCTGTGGTGACCCTGTTTGAGGAGTCCCCTCCTTTCCAGACCCCCTTTTTTCACTTCACTGCTCATCCAACAGCCTGTGCTCAGGCCAAGTCTTCATGTCGCTGCCGTGACAACAGCCACTGCTTGTGCAGCAGGTTTTTGGAAATAGGAGGAGGAAACACAATAGTGGGACTGTTGATCGTGAGCGGTCGTAGTAAAATCAAACTCATTTACATGAACCCTGATGGTGGAAGAATACTACCTGCATTTAAAAACACGTGCTTTGTTGGTTTGTTAATCATATAAGACACATTTATACATATTAATAATGTTGTAAAAGACAAACTCTATCCTTTTGGGGATTTTATTCAGTAAAGAATCCTAAATAGTATTCACAGTACAAGTTTACAGTGCTAAGTTAACATAATCTAATTTACTGACAAATTATCATATTAGAAAAGCTATGTTTACATTTTTCATTCAGCAAATTTGATACATAATAATAATATTGTAAAATATATTTTTATATACAAATACATTTGGTTCTTTTAAACATTATTTTTCAGAGAATCCTGAAAAACATTGTACATAAAATACAGCATATTAACCATTTTTAAAATTAAACTTAAAAGAAATGGCAATTAGGACCAAGTAAGCATTATTGTTTAATTATTGTTCAATTATTTTAGAAGTAAATCAAGTGATTCAAGAACTTAAATTAAATTTAGCAAATCATAACAAGATTTGCTGTGAAAACATGTAAGTGTACAAGTGCATGTTAAATGCACGAGTGAATTGGAAAACTTTGTTTGCCTTGCGTATTGTCAAATTGCTAGTTTTTTCTCCCGAAAAGTCTTCGAAAAGTCATTCTGTGCTGAATTTGTGCAATTCTATATCTCCCCAAAGGCACTTAGACACAATGGTGTCCTATTGGGACAATATCCTTTTTGTCATTTGGGTTTACATCCCACTGGAGCTGCAGTGGAAGTGTTGGATTTCCATGAGACTGTAGCCCTAAATTGACCGCCTACAGAGAATCAAATTCCCAAACACCAGCTTTCCAGCACTCCCACTGTTGGAACTCTTGGGAAAAATGTAGAATATCAGTTTGTGGTATTTTTACCTCAGTCAGCCTTTCTCTTCAGATCCACTCACGGTGTGTTGATCCCACCCCTGCTATTGGTTCGTCTCCTGCAGTTCTTAGAACTCAATGAGTTAATTAACCATGATGTGTTTCGCTAGAGTGGAGGCAAAACACTTGAAATGTTGATTAAAGAGGATGGATTTCCCTATATAGGCTCCATCTTCCAGCAATGTCACTGGAGCAGGATTTGTGCCAAACCAGCAATACCACTCCATGCCTCACTGTTCCTCTGTAAGTTTGTGTTTTAAAGCAGTCCCAAACCTTTAGTTTAGAAGCACTTTTTATTTTGGGGTGGTGTACAGAGATGATAAATTTCCTGCTGTCTCATCTCTTTGAAAAATGGTAATTGACACTCACTCTACAGAACAGCTGAGCACTTTTGAGGCAAACTGTCAGAAATTGGTTATTAATTACAGCTTTTACTGTACATGTCTGCTCACTTTAACCTAGAGACCAATTAGGATGGCCCAGACCTCACTCCCTATACTTCTTCACTGTTCACAGTTAAGAAAGCATTTTTGAAATTGGGCTTAATATTGTTAAAGCTCGATAGTTCTACTGTAGCATATTTAGAGGCAAATTCACAAATTAATTGAATTGGCTAAAGTAGCTGACTCTTCTGTCATGATGAAGACTTTGTGTATAAGATAAAATATTACTATTGGCAATGTGCAAATAACATGTAGAATAAGACTTTATAAACATTCTAGATTGTCTATTAAAGCTGCACCTGAAAATTTTTCCAAAACCCATATTCAAATCAGAACACAAGAACAAGATCTTCAGCAGTGAAACTAAGCAAACGAAGCAAGTCAAGAGGGAACACAAAGACTCTATTAGACGGCTAATATTTCTTATATATTTTCCAGAATTTGGGATTATCAGATTATCAGCAATATATTTGCCTGAGCGAATCCCTTTGTGGTGAGCAAGATGTACTGTGAAAATGTAAGCAAACGCTGCTTTGTTTATGGTTTGGATGCTTGCAGCACTAGTTCCAGTTACCCTTTGTGGAATGACAATACAAATACTGCCACCTGCTAGTGTGGAAATATACATCCTCTCATGCAGGCACAGAATGTATGTTCTTGTTTCAGTCAGCTGTCGTCTGTTTGGTGTCTTCACACATAGTTTTTTTTTGTCCAGACGTAGGCAACAACTCTCTGTTTTCAATAGCCATTTTTACACAGTAGCTATGTTTTAATCCAAAAATGTGAATTAACTTTATGTTCAAAACTGGAATATCACATAAAAGATGTGCAAATAAAGCAGCGTTTCCATCCAAAGAGTCAAATTAAACAAAATCGTCACTTCCTGATTAACTGATGCCAAATATCAACAGTAAAAACAGAATTTGCTGAGGTAAAAGAAACTAAGTGAATCTTTTCTTTATTTAATAAATGACTTGCACCTCAGAAAACAATCCTGACACGCATTGAGCGCACGGTGGTTTTTAAAGGCATGATATGCTGAGTGCAGATGCTCTTGATTCTGGAGGTCATTATTAAAATAATAACACTAATACTAAAATGGTGGTTTATTACGCTGTGGCGACCCTGGATTAATAAAGGGACTAAGGCGACAAGAAAATGAATGAATGAAAAATACTGAAACGGTTAAGCCGTTTTGGAGTGACCAAAACAACATTTCAGGGGCCTCATGTATCAACGCTGCGTACGCACAAAAACTTTGCGTACGCCAGGTTTCACGATCAGAATCGCTCACGTTTGGATTTACTAACAATGAACTGAACGTGGGAATGTGCGCAGGTTCACGGCAGCTTTCTGGCAGGCGTACGCACATTTTTTGTGCGTGTCTGTTTTATTTCCATTGGCGACTCCTAGAGGCAGTTGTGTTAAATTCCTCTCTACAAAGTGTCTGATCCTTGCAATGGCAGCTGTATGAGACGGGTTCATCTAGTAGGTATGTAAGATTTCCATACCATACAGTTGACCAGCTAAACATTAAAGCACAATTTGCAGCGGTCGCCTGTTTTCCCAATGTAATCTGAGCTATCTACCGCACGCACATTGCTATAAAGACACTATCTGAAGATGAATTTGCAAGCGTGAATCAGAAACATTTCCATTCAATAAATGTGCAAATAAAATATGATGCACAAACTTATTAATGATTCCTGCTTGTCTTTCTCGTGATAAATAGTGGGCAAAATCTGATATGTAGCGGGAAAAAAAAGAAGAAAGAATTCATCAGACGCTGGATTCGAACCGAGTTTGTGCTCGAACGTGTCAGTGCATGATCATATGCTTCTTATGAGGTGCGCCACTGAGACTGCTAAGGGTACTGCAACAGTTTACAGATATAAACCACACTATTTCTTTTTTAAATGCACTCAGTGCGATGTTCAGACCCAACTGTGTTAACCGTATCAGCTAAACTCTCCCACTCTATTTTTTTCTTTTGTTGTTAATTCCGGAGAACAAACTTGCAAATAACACCGCTTTTCTCCGGTCTACCTCCAAAAGCAGCACCTCCAATTCACATTCTGTTCAAAGTTTCTCTTTTTGCTTGATTTTGCCGTTGCTTTTTCGTTGGGCTTTACCATTAGCATAGTCATTAGCATATTCATACGGGGGAGGAGGCAGGGAGGGGTTTTGCGCTCGTGCATGTTGCGCTCAGTTTCACGTTCATTCGGATGTACAAAAGAATATGCGTGAGATTCGGCGTACGCAGTGTTTCATACATCTGAAATTTTTTCTGCGTACGCACATTTACAGCTTTGTGCGTACGCAATGTTTTAGTAAGATTTCCACGCAAGTCTTCGTACATGAGGCCCCAGGTGTTTTACAATGCGGTCAGTGTGCTGGTTTGTCTATTCACACCAAGCGGCAACCTCCCGGTCTCCCTCAGGAAGCCAATACGGAAGTAACTAAAACTGCAATTCATCCGAAATTCCGCTAGTCCTGGCCGCTCCTGGCTCCAAAACAGAGCAAATTTCAATTGAGCCCACTGTTAGAATGGCCAACTTTACAGCAGAAAAAAAGGTGTTTACAGCCTGGTACAAAAAAAGATTTTGGTTAATACAGGTAATATTACCCTTCATGACAACTGTGAGGGGGGTGAATTTTTTTATAACTCATCCGTTTCCTTTATATTAAGTTATATTAAGTTTGCATAATTAAGGGAGTGGCCACTTGAGTGACAGTTAGGTCTTGCTGGTCGCCGTCACGTCACCTCAGCTGAATCCGGCAGATTAGCCACTGAACTGGGCATATTTATCGTATTTCTGTGTTATTTTATGTGGCTTTACACCATCAACTGCCTTTTGGACTTGTTTCCCACAATTATTAGATGGCATGGCATGCTGAGGGCACTTAATTGTGCTCACAAACCATTCACGTGGCCTCCGTTTCCCATGTGAGTAAAGTTATATACTTATATACCATCTCTGTACATGTATTTGTTTTATGTAAGTTCATTTATCGTTTATATTTATATTTAGAGCTGTAATGCACTTCAGAATCTGTCAGATTGATTAGCTGTGGGCTGTAGAACAGTCATCTGAAGCGTTGTCATACAGTGTTATGCTGGATTTCATCAATAGTCTTATAGTAACTAACACAGACTATATCTGAAGTGTTTGTAAGTAATTCGCGTTTTTCTCCTGTTGAAAAACGTCATAAGAACAATGTTTAGTGGCTCAATGTATTACAGCAGTGTTTTTAAAAGTCTAAACACTTTATTGATATAGTGTACAACCAAGCACAAGTGGCTAGAATACAAACGAGTCACAGGTGATAAAGTATTAAGCATTTCTCCCAAAGTAAAGTGTGTCTGAACCAGGTCCAAGCTAAATGCTAGCAGATGTCTGTAGCTCCGCTCACTCTCCGCCTCTTTGCCCTTGTTTGGTATCCCGCCGTGGGTGTGATGACGCGTGACCAAAATGGCGACGGTTGGCCGCGCCTACTTGTGGCTTCTTTTGCGCTCTTCAGAAACCTATGGGTGACGTCACGGATACTACGTCCATATATTTTACAGTCTATGATTCACACACATTTTTATCATCACATGATCTCTTATAACAAAATCACATGACTTTTTTTTTTTTTTTTTTTTAATGCGCACTATGGAATGTGTTCGGTAAAAGTGTTTCCATCGCAGGCTATGCACATCTTTTCTGATCAAATAAAGTCTTGATTCTTTTTTATGCGCATTTTCAAAATTTATTCGCATCTTGGCTATCATTCGCTTTTTTTTTTTTACACATATCCAAAATGCGCATAAAAATAGGTGGTAGGAATCATAGCTAGTCATACCAATAAAAATCCAGAAAATTTCCAGAACAACATTCTTCATATTCAAAAATTAACTTTAAACATTTTGTATTAAACATGAAGTGGGTCAGTCTTTTTTGTTGATGGTTTTACTGTTTTTTTTTTTTTTTTTTTTAAATCTTTAGCAGATATTTAGTTTTTTTTTGTCTGCCAGAGATGGACCAAATAACTAGTAAAATCCGTTAACATTAACATTCAGCAGAAGCGCTAACCATAGCTAAACATATCTTTGTTTACACATTTGATGACAAATTCTGATGGATATTACTTTGATGAAAAGATATGAATGAAGGACCACTTTCACATGTCGAGATGTACGTTTCCGGAAAAGTCAATATGTGTGAAAGGGGCTATAGTTTAACAAACATGATGATGTGGCCTAGACACCTGTTTCGAGAAAGCAGTTATTTGTCTTTTTATTATCAACAAGATGCAGTTGATCCTTGAAAGATTAACTGTTTGTGTGGAATCCGCTTGTCAAGTGTGATGTCATGCGAAGCGGCTTCCGGGTCCAATCGCTCTATCAAACTGCATGGGGAGACTCATCAAATTGTAATAAACCTTTACATAGGGATGTAGTACTTTCGAAAATCACGATCGCAATGTATACTTTTCTAATATTGATGACCAGAGAGTGATTAATTTTTTATAAATTGTTAAAATATTGGTGATGCAGCATGTCCAGAGACTGTTGTGTAACCGTGATGTTATATAAAATTCACTTTAATGTGTGATTTGACTAAAAAGTGGTCATCTCAATTCGTTTTCTCAATTCAAATGAGTAGCAGCTTGGACCCGGAAATGGTATTACTGTACATACACCATGAAATAACAAGATTGTCATAGCCAGTCATTGTTTACATTTGTAGGCCTTGTCATGAATACTGTGGTGTGTGTGACCTTTACTTGACATCATCTCCTTTGAACTGTGTTTGTTAGCTTTCTACAATCCCTACACGTGATTGGCTCACTTTTTGTGATGCAGAGCAGTTGCTGTGCTTCATCACGGTACGTCAGACAAAATATTGCAGTAGCAGCCAAAGCTCTGCAAATATTTTAGTTGCAGAGGCTCTCTTTCAGACTTAGTCAGCTCCTTCTTTCTGTAATGTTTACACAGGACGGATGCTTGCTCAGTAGCAGATGCTCACTTCAGCTTGACTGATTTGAAATCGGAGGCGTCTTGACTCGTTCACTAGTTGTGCTGGGATCTGTCAGATGTTTCTCAGCATTATGAGACAGCATGTTTGTGCCAGTATTACCTCTCTCTCTTTCTCTCTCTCCCTCTTTCCCTCTTTCTCTGAAGAGAATAGGGGATAAAGTGATTATGCTGCGTTTTTCAGTGAGGCAGGAGGCTTTCGCTGTGACGGGACTGCTTAATGTTTTCCTGTTGCGGTGGGGGCTGTGCGCAGTGGAGCCGCAGTGGACCGAACTGCTCGCATGGAAAAAAAGAGAAAAGCTCCTTTTGAACTACCTGCAGCATGAATCATTTATCTTGTGGAAATCGTGTTATTTGTATCTCACCAGCCGCGGCAGGGGGGTCTGTTTATGAATCCTGGCATGACTGATCATCTCGAATGGTTCAGGGGTCGGTCAGATGCTAGAATTGGCTCTCTTTCAATTCATGAACAGGAATCACAATTGAATTAGTCACATCCTGTAGGATGTCGAATTGAAATTAAATCAGAATGACAGAAAAATATTGAGTTGCAGTCTCACAATTCGACGCAAGTTTTGTGATGTAGCATATATGTACTTTAAAAAGAAAATCTTCTTATTTAATTACACATGGTGTTAATTTTTACAAACTGTATTCCCTTCTGTGTGAATACTTTGAAAGTCATCAAAGGTCCAGTACACTGAAAAAAATTATTCAAAGATGATTCCTTGGATTTACTCAATTTCTTTACATTAAGAGGTTGTAAACAATTTATTTGGGCTGAATTTAAACAAACAAATTAAGTTGAACATTATTAAACTTAATTTGTTTGTTTAAATTCAACACAAACAAATTGTTTGCAACAGTTCTGCATGCAACACTTTTTTCAGTGATAGGGCTTTTGAAATATGCATTTTTATTTGATGTTTGACATAATCTGAACCAACATAGAGTGGGACATAGAGTGGCTCCTCCCTTTTTTATAAAAGCAGCCAATAGTGTTTTGTTTTATCACCGCTCTGCCAGTGAAAGTGGTTAAACTCAAGCACATCAAATGAAAAGTAAATGAGAAGCGTCTTAAAGGAGGTGGGGCATGTCAGATACTAGAGAGGATTTGATTGGTTGTAAAGTGATGAGAAACTGTAGTATGAGGTGACGTGATTAAATCTTTTGTTCCATTTGGGCGTAAATGACAAACTACAAGCTGTACATGTTTTTATCAGTTTTATTTTTTTTTTATGTTTTTATGCAAATTTTGTCACTGTTTTGGAGCAGATATCTTAAAAACTATATCAATACTGATACAAACATCTGGAAAACTTTTATTTTCATTTTGTAGAACCTTTAGTTAATTAATTAAAAGATGTATATATTTGCTTTTGTATCTATTTAACATGCACTTTTTCTGTATTCTGTATTGAATAAAAAAAAATTTTGGTAACAAATATACTGTAGATGTATTTACTGCCTTTCTGGCCCTATATGCAATCCATTTTAATCTAAAGTTCTGTTTTGTTTTTTTTCTCCTAAATTGTATTTTTTCTGGATTTAATTTATCTCAAAGACATTTTGGTAGTCAAAACAATGTCCAGTGAACTAAAAGTTTGTCTAGAATGAAAGCTTTTATATCAACTCAATGAAATAATAAATTTTCTCTCAAATTAAATACAAAAGTCCATTTAAACCAGACTTTTATTATAAAGGACTTGTTATAAAGACAGTTAAGTTAGTGTGCATGAAACATTGCAAGCTTTTCCTTAAGCATCACATGTGGTTTTTAAGGATGTAGCAACTCCTGATATGAAACGATTCGCAAAGCTGATCTTATGATAAGATTTTTCAATTTCTCTTTTATTGTTATTCATGTGTCACATTTCTTCAATTTTAAAACAAATAATAAAAGAATAATAGAAATAAGGGCGACTTGGTGGCTCAGTAATTAGCACTGTCGCCTCACAGCAAGAAGGTCACTGGTTCGAGTCCTGGCTGGGGCAGCTGGCAGTTGACATTTCTATGTGGAGTGTGCATGTTTTCCTCATGTTCGCGTTGGTTTTCTTCGGTTTCCTCCACTAGAGGTGTGAACATACACTGGTCTCACGGTTCGGTTCGGTTACGATTATCATGCCATCGATTCAGTTCAATGCAATCCGCTTGTTAAGTGTGACGTCACGCGAAGCGGCTTCCGGGTCCAAGCGCTCTATTCAACTGAATGGGGAGACTCATGAAATGGTAATAATACACGTTTACATAGGGATTTAATGCTTTCGAAAATCACGATCGCAATATATATGTCCATGCCTAATATCCGATGGCCAGAAAGTGATAAATCTTTTTATAAATTGTTAAATTTTTGGTATTTGTTATGCAGCAAGCCCAGAGATTGTTGTGTACACTATGATTTTATATAAAATTCACTTTAATGTGTAATAGGAATAAAACGGGATCATAAACGAATGATTTCTCCACTCAAATGAATGGCGGCTTGGACCCGGAAACAGTATTACATACGTCACAAACACGTCACCACTTAACAAGCGGATATTCCGGTGCATCACAGTGCATTGACGATGCTTTCCATACACAGACATATTTTACCAAAGAAGCAAAATGAAAGAAGAATATTGCTGGTCACAGTTTGAAACACACGAGTTGATGCCAAACCAGTGCTGATGCTGATTGCCTCTGTCCTGGATCTGCTTCATAAACGCTTGTTTATTTGCACAATTGGAGAAAGAAGCTGCAAATCAAAACTATCTAATAATGTGCGCTGCTTTGGAAACAAGCTGGCTACAAATCGGAGCGTCAGGATTTTCTCTCCATCAGAGAGCGCTTCTTCACCGCTCATAAACACAACAAATAGGCTATAGTTGTGATGATTTAGTGTACAACCAACAAACCAACCTTTTTTCTATTTGGGAAATCACAATTATTAATAGTTCATATAAAATATCCATTTTTAAAATAGCCTTGATAATCTACAAGTCAAACTAATCTAAAGATTTTCTTGATTTTTGCATAATGATAACTCATTTTTTACAATTCATTTTATAACTTCTAAAACATATATGCAAATGAATGCAATATCATATGTAAACAGCAAAATTGTTATATCCTATAATAGCCTATACTTTACTAAACATCAACATATGAGCCTACTGATTTTAAAATCAGTATTTTCAAATACAATATTTAATGTGTTGGACACAAAATAGACACATCAATTTTTTTTAATTAAATACAATTTTTTTATATTAATCTGACCAGTTAACAGTTGATATTCGATTTACAAACGGCGGTCGTTGGTTGGCAAAATGAACTGATATGAGCATCCCTACTTTGTTGTAAAAATGGTGATATGTTTTCATGGTGTCCCATTGTTTTCACTTTCTCCGCATCCTGTGCTTCCTAAATTCAATTCATATACTAGCAATCAATATGAACGACCCACCCTGAAGTGCCTGTGAGTGAGCCCAGTTAAAATGACTTGCCACAGGGCGGCTCTTAGCCACATTCTGATCTAATCTGAAGCGTAGGAGAACCAGCGGTGCTCATTTGCTGCTTACAACTGTTGTATTGTAGCCTCAAGCTATCCATATTGTCCAGACACCGTATGTTACTTCCTTTTGAGAGAGCAGTAGGCAGCAGACTCTAAGTGCCATGGCACTGTCACATCTTCCATGACTGATGAAAGCCACGGCTGGCTAAAAACACATTGTTTGTGCTAGTCGAAACAAACGGGACTGGGTGTAATAACAGAGCATTGAAAGGGGGGTGACGGAAAAAAGACAAAGAAGGAATTGATAGTGGGGACAGTGGCTGCTTATGTTTTGCAGTATGTCACTAAAGCCATTCAGTCGGGCGTAGTTTGACTTGTCGTATTTAACCCTCCATCCCGCGCTGAATTCATAAATGTGGCTGAGATGTAACTATGCGGGTCGCGCTACATGAGGAAGTTTGTAGACAGAAGAGGCAGCAGACGTAGGGGTCGTAGACATGCTAAAAGCAATGGTAGAATGGGTACCTGCTGCACCTGCCTGCCATTGGGCCGAGTGACCAGGAAGGATGGTGGTTTTAAGGGGAAAGAAATTGAATTGGACACTATCCGAGAGGAAGAGGATGAAACCGCGTCAGTGGAGGAAAGGTAAAGAGAATGTTATATAGGTCAATAGGGTGGTTTTTGATATTTAAACAGGCACCGCTGTGAGTTGAAGAATCTGAATTAATCTGGTCTGTAAGTTTAAAGAAGTCAAATGAACACTGCAAGCTAAGAAGAGCCTATGAAACTAACCAAGGTTATTTTGTATTATTTAATATGTTTGGTTTTTTGGTTCACTCATGAAATTATTTTTGACGCTTGTTTAAACTGCTTATTTAAGAGATGTGTGTGTGTGTGTGTGTGTGTGTGTGTACACACACACATAGGGTGGGCTATTTATCTGGTACACCCAAATAAACTTATTGGGAATTTCACAAGAAAAACAATGGTGGGCTTGGTTTTAAACATAACTTTATTCTTTTATGAGTTATTTACAAGCCCCACCCACATATACTAATGTGCCACAAACACAAAGTTAATATCACCAACCATTCCCATTATATCGGATGTTACTTCCCGATCAGGTAACTATACGAATATATATATGTTAAAGGGATGTGTGTGTATATATGAAGAGTTCAGATGCAAAAAATTCTTAATTGCTGTCAGAAATTTTCTCCTAAAATGAGTATTTTTTTTCAAGCTCTTATTTGTAAGTTTAGTAATTTGACTTTTATGGCAAACAATTTGTTACTTTCATTGTCTTTAACATGAAATAGCTGGATAAAAATATTAGAGGCTGAGAAAAATGCTCATTGTAGAGGAAAATTCCGGATGGCACATAGGTTTTTGCATCTGAACTCTTCATTTATACACACACATCCCTTAAATATGTATATATATAGTTACCTGTTCGGGAGGTAACATTTGATTCCGATTGAGTCTGAAACCGCATGATTTGGCCCGATTTCCGATTATGATATCAGATCTGGACATCCCTATCAATTAACACGGTCCCTTATTTTGCACAAATTTAAAATTGCGTTTTCAATATTGATCTCTGCTTTTAATAGATTTTTTTTTTCTAAATACACATCTTGTTTGCATGTAATTGAATATGATGTATATATTGTAAAAGTAGAAAATATCAAACAATTTTTATTTATTTTTGCCACTTTTTTTAATACTCAAAACTAATTTAATCATTTTGTCTTTAATAAACACTACGTAGACGTGGACCCAAAAAGCCCAGTGCTGGTTATTTTTCCTCTAATTGGAGACAGATGTCAGACCTTTTGCAAAATGTTTGTAAGAAGAGACTCAGAGAATGGCCCCGATTGCAGAACTGCAGTTTTCTCTCACCTTTGCTTTACACATAAAAGGGGTTGCTGAGATGACTTGAGCTTGTTGTAAACAATGCGTTTTTCGCCCCCTGCTCCAGACGTTTCAGTCTGTGGGTTTTTGTATGAGGAATTATGTTATTCAGACCATGAAGCTGGCCTCCTTTTTTGAAAGAAAAGGAAATTCCAATGGCTAATACTTGAGATTTTACTATCGACCCATGATCTCACATGTGTATGCTTGAAGAAAAGCCTAAAATGTTTTATTTAATTAGATTGGCAAGGTTTTTATACAAAATGTCCAGCTAATAAATATGTTTCTCTTTTAAGTGTGACCGCAAAGTTTCCAAATGAGATTTTGATGCTATAAATAGACAAGCCAGTATGGCATGTAGAATTCAAAGAGAATAAAACAAAATCAATATGCACTCTCTGAATCGGTTTGGAGAACCGTTTGTCTTTTTTAAAGCTATTGATGACTACTGCTTTGACTCCTCAAAGAAAACATTACATCGGACCGTTTGTGTAATAAGTCTAAATCATAGACACTCTCAGGAGAGGATGTATTGTCAGAGGGTGCAGGTGAATGTGGCTTCGCTTTCTTAAGAATGTCTTCTATCCAGAACAAACATTCATTTCCTTTTGCAGGAAGTCATGCTACCTGGGATTTATTCAAGTAACGTTTTTTTTTTTTTTTCTTCCTGCAAGTGAGTTGTTGTTCAGACAAGGACTTTACTCTTGTGTCTTGTAGTGGAGTGATTTAAACACACGAGTTAAAAAGTTCTTGCTGGAAGTGAGGTGTAGCAAGAACAACCTTTTCCTCAAAATACCTGATAATTGATTGTAGGGAGGAGATACGTAAACAGTTAGTATTAGCGTTAACTTTTATGCTGAGTCAACAGTAGTTTTTTTTTAATCGGAGACCTCAAAAAACATCTCCTACAACTTCTGATGGACGTAGTAAAAGCATTCTTGCCTAGTTTTGAATGGCAGAGGTTCTGCACTTGACCGCAAGGCTCCACAGCGAGTGGTGAAGTTGTCCAAATGTTACAAAAACAGACAGCCGTACTGGGAGGACTGCATTTTATTGGTCTAAAATTTCATCCAGCACTAGTGCATTGCTTTATACATGTCTGCCAAAGGTGTTGTCAATTGTGCGAAGTAGATTTTGTGTTATTGTATAAATATAATAATTTTCATTCCTGTCTAATAACTTAGAAAATCCAAAGAAAAAAAACTGAATAGTATTTGTGTGCAAAACCACATACCAGAGTACCAGAGTAAGGTATTTTGAATAGTTGCCTGGGGTTTGCTGCATGTGCAGCTGTTGTGAAGATGTTCTGTGTTGTTTTAGCATGTTTCTTCAAGGCTGTTTTTGGTGGTTGCAACAAAACGAATACAATGTACAAAAAAATCTCTTTAAAATCCTTCTCTAAAAATTCTTCCATGCAGTATGGCTGTCTTTAGCTTAAAGCTGGAGTCATCAAGCTTTTTTACATTATGAACCAATTTCTTTTTGAGAATATTCTTGTGGACTGGTGTTGTGGATAAGGGTGGATGTTGTGTGTGACCGTTTTACGCAGTTTTTTTTGATAGTATGAGATTTCAGTTTTTTTGGTTACATGAAATGGTCCATTTATATGCTTGGCAACTGCATGCTGTACAGTTATTTTACAAATTAATCAGAACAATAGTTAATTTAATTGACTAAAAGCTCAGGAACAGACCAGATTTTTTAGCAAATATCTGGTCTGTTCCTGAGTTTTCAGTCCAGGGAACTGCTTTAAAATGAATTCTTTGAAAATGGTGTTTTCTGAAGCATGCCGTATGTAAATTTGGATGGTTGCTCTTAAATTGCAAATGAACAATTCCAGCGTTGTGGATGTGACATTTGCAGTAAAAACTCAAACTTTTCCAGAACAACTAACCAAAAAGTTATAAGATCAGAAAAATATCAATCTATAAACATGTTTTGTACTTTAAATCAGGAAAATAAACATGGGTTATGGATGTGACCAAAAAAGTCTGTTTAGAGTATACTAAAAAGAGTTTAGAATATACAACGTACTGTGTAGAAATTCTCATCCCAAAAGAAATAATGCAAAAGGATATAAGTTGGCTCTCTATAGAACAAAAATGATTGATTTTGTTTCATTTTAATATTTTTTTCATTCATGAGGAAAAAATTATGGACATTATGTGACATCTCTTCGTTATGGATGTGACGGATGTTAAGTTGCCACTTGTGTGACTTTGCTATATCAAATATAATAGTTTCAAAACATCGACATATACATTTTTGATTATTTCTAAAGTACTGTAGAATACTTGCTTATACAAAAAACTTACAAACGGTTTCTGTATTTTGGTGAAAACATTTTCCCCCATGGCAAGGTAGACATTTGCATGGAATTACTCAAATGTGAAATAATACCGTGCCACGTTAATTTTAGACATTTTTCCCTAAATGTGTTTGCAACGCTAAAGCTACTCTTGCTCAGTATGCTTCATCTTAAAGGCATTTAACACTGTGAGAGCTGTTTTTTATTTGATTTGATTTTTATTTTGCTCTTAATATGTCATAATGTTTCACTTTTTTGTTATTCTTATGATTTTATTGAACTTATGCCTTCACAACACTTTTGGGAACACTTGTTGTTTCTAAAAAAATAGCTTTATAATGTAAATGAACTTTCACTTTGACTCTTCTGGAGCGTTTTTTAAACAATCATTTATTTTTTACAGCACAAATGGTGGAGTATTAAATGTTCCAGTGTAATTTTAAAATTAACATTGAACAAGAAATAGAATTTGTTAAGTTGATTCAGACCATTGTTCAATTTGGACTTTTAACATTGCAAGCTGGTTAAACCCCCTCTCTAATAGAAGCAAAAATACATTTTTAAGATTAGTAGATGTAGAGAGTAAAATAATTGGTGAGAGACAAACACCTCTCACTGATTCATATAGCAGTGACAAAAGGAAAAACCTCCACTATTATGGAATATAAAAGTCCCTTTAGCAAAAAAATGCTATGTACAAGACATTTATTCCCACTGCCATTGTTTTATTTTTTATAGTTTTTTTTTTTAAAGTATATTTTTTTAAATAATTGTGTAAGTGTATTTATGTTTTGCTAACCCTAGTGGGATAGATAATAAAGTTTATTAAAATGAATTGAATATCTTTGTCAAAAATACAGTAAAAGCTAATATTGAGATTTCTTACAATTAAAGAACACTTACAAAATTCAAATACATTTCTGTGATGGAAAAAAAAACATTTAAAATATAATACAAGTTCATTCATTCATTTTCTTTACGGCTTAGTCCCTTTATAAGTCTGGGGTTTCCACAGCGGAATAAACCGCCAACATGTTTTAGCTGACTGATTCAGAATACAGTTTAAAAGTTTCAATAAGTGATAGAAGGTAACGTTGCATCTTATGAATACTTAAGTTTTTTTCACTTTTTTCTGTGCTCATCATGGACCAAGCTCAACTGTAAAATACCATTCTTTGCATGCAAAATCTATCCATACGTTATCAACTCTGACTGCTCTCCATTCTAGAACAAGTTGTAATGGTGACATTGATTGCTGCAATTTATGTGCCTAATTATAGCTGTGAAATGTATGTCTGCGGCTCCCTTGGGTCCGCCAGCTTTAACACACGCATACATTCCTAACTCGCTCTACCAGGGCCGATCGCAGGACAAATAGCCTCAAGCACCACACGGCAGTTTCCCCACCTTACCCACATTAAAGCCAGGATGAAATATCTACGGTGAGAGGATGAAGTTATATATGTCAGAGTCAATGATCCTCTGCTGGGCCTGTAGTAACATCGTGCTGTGCTCAGGACAACCACCAGGGACTGCTGTTGACACTTTGACTTTCACAGGTCACATGTGGACGTTCAGTCCCTCAGAGGTCAGATTAGTTTCCTTTCATGGGAAAGACTCTCATTCAGGATTTAAATGGACAGTTTTGGGGAGGCTTTTCCATTTTTACTCATTTATAATGTATAGCCAAATTTAGTTAACCCGTGTTACCTTATTTCCAGCTACCCTGAGAAAAAAAGTCATTTTATATTATTTTTTCTTGCAAAAAATATTAAAAAGCAATATATTTTTGTACTAATGCTCATGCTTTAAACTTTACATGTCTTATTCAATTTCCAATAAATTTTTTTTGAAGTACACTGGCAAAAAAAAAGAATGTGTTTAATACTTTTTCATATTACTCATCAATAATGTTTTTTGAGCTTTAGGTTGATTAGAATGATATTAGAATGATTTCTGGTGGATTCTGCTGAAAAAATGTAGCATTAGCACTACAGAAATTAATACACAAAGGATGCCCTGCTACCGCAACCCAGTACTGGGAAATATATTATATTATATTATATTATATTATATTATATTATATTATATTATATTATATTATATTATATAACATTATATAGTGGTGTAACAGATCACAAATCTCACGGTTTGGATTACATTATGAATTTTTTGTCACGGATCGGGATTGGGTACTTGCATTGAATGCATTGATGCAGGTTAAACAAGTAGTGACAAAAAACACCTTTAATAACCTAAGAAACCCATCACAACCTAAATAACCTTCTACAACTTCTTCCATCATCATTATATTTTGCAGGAAAGCCTTAATTCTTTCATAAACGTGATTTGGAGAACACAAGAGGTTATCTCTCTGCGATAGTTACAATTTTAGTAAAGAATAAAACTATCAATCCGTGGGTCATGTGTGTTCCGATCCTTATGTTGGAATCCGTTATGCCTGTAATAATATTCATTCATTCGTTTTCTTTTTGGCTTAGTCCCTTTATTTGTTCGGGTTCGCCACAGCGAAATGAATCGCCAACTTATCCAGCATGTTTTTACACAGCGGATGCCCTTCCAGCTGCAACCCATCTCTGGGAAACTATTATATTATATTATATTATATTATATTATATTATATTATATTATATTATATTATATTATATTATATTATATTATATTATATAGGGTTGTAATGGATCACAAATCTCACGGTTCAGATTACATTATGGATTTTTTGTTACAAATATTTTATATAAAAGCATTTTCTCAAATATATGCATGAATGTGTTTTTATAAATGCAAAAAATTTTTTATTGAAATTTTAAAATGATTCATTTTTGCTCAACACTTAATGTTATATAGTGCACAATATTTTTGATTTCTTTAACATAAAACAATTTTATTTCACTGATGCTGAATCTATCTCCCAAAATTTAGTTACTTTTGTAGGCTACTTTTAATCAAGAGTCTTGCATTTCTCTGTGCACCAATTGATCAGCTCAGTTAGCCTCACGTCAGATCCAGAGCGCAGGATGTTTCTGGTTTCCATCCGGACAGCAAGCTCATCAGTTACTGCTGATTTGAAGAGCTAGAGTCTCTCTGTGGATAACCCTACAGCAGGTGTAACTTGAGCCCACAAAGGACAGAGCGTTATATGGTCAGACCCTTTATTCTCTGCTCAATTTAGGGATGAGACCTCTTCTCTGTTGCCCTCATCCTGCAGAGAAGCTCACATGGGAGATGGAGAAGGTGCTGACGGGTCGACTCTGGGTGACTGGGGGCGTCTCAGTTCAGGCTGATCCAGCACTAATTTCACCCATGATCCAACTCCCCACTCCACATCCTCAACAGACTGGGGTTTGTGGGAAGAAACAGAGGTCATAGGAGCAATTAGCACCGGGATATTTTTGGCACATGAGACACTCTGGCATATACCTCCAGTAATATTTCGGTTGAGTTTAGATGGCTGTGAGACCTAGAAGCTATTAGTCTTGCTGGATGTCGAGAGCTTGTGCCAGAAGGATAGGTACATAACGGATAGGAGAAAAACGTTTCTTTGTGGATAACTTCTGACTTCTGATACCCTTCTTTGGCCACACATTCAAGAAACTGAATACCTTTTTGTGAAGAGTTCTCAAATCTTCAACGCCAAATAAGTGGTGAGTACAATTTAACTCAGAGAGACTTTATGTAAAACAGATTTATTAGTTGGAGAACAGTCGACTTTGCAGATTGTATTTAGCAAAAGATTGTTAATCACCAAACGACTAAGTTACTTTTCTTAAGAAGTCGTGAGAGAAGAAATAATTAATTTTTTATTGCTCATTTATTTCCACAGCTTGACTGGATAGCCAATGAACTTGCCTTTAAGTTATGGTCATGACTGTAATTTTAAAGGGATGCTGTGAAATCCATTAGAGATGTGGCAATGGTTAATAGATCAAATGGATTCTAAATGGAACCATTATCTATTTATTTCACGCTTAATGCGGATTGCAAGAATGTGGAATGCTCATTTGAGGAAGAACTGTGTGATATCAATATAGTGTTGTCATAGTGAAATTGACTTCTTGTTGGATGATTTAGGATGTTAATAGGATATCTAAACTTATTTTGGTGGCTTTGAATGTTCTCTATAACACAATGTTGTTTTAGACACTTTCATTTTTTATTTATAGAAAGTTCTAGCTGCATTTATTTATATTAAAAGAAAATAAGATGTTGCAGAGGTTTGAACATACAGTTGAAGTGATGATTATTAGCCCTCCTGAATTATTAGCCCCCTGTATATGCTGTGCATCTGGAAAGTATTTGTAGTGCTTCACTTTTTCCAGTTTTTTATGTTACAGCCTTATTCCAAAATGGGTTAAATTTATTTATTTCCTCAAAATTCTAAACACAATACCCCCGTAATTACAATGTGAAAAGAGATTTTTTTTTTTTTAATTGTTGCAAATTTAAAGTCTTCATGCTTGGTTTATGCTTTGACAAGCGCTGTCAACCTTGGGATCTTATGTGTATGCCTTTTTTCAAATCATGTCCAATCAACTGAATTTCACAGAGTTAAACTCCAATTAAATAATTAATAATAATTAATTATTTATCTTCTAATTAATTAATTATATCAAGAATGATCAGAGGAAAAAGAATGTACCTGAGCTCAATTTAGAGCTTCACGGCAAAGGCTGTGAATACTTATGTACATGTGGTTTTTCAGTTTTTTTTTTTTATGTAAATTTGCAACAATTCAAAAAAAATTTTTCACATTGTCATTATGGGGTATTGTTTGTAGACGTTTGAGGAAATAAATGAATTTAATCCATTTTGGAATAAGACTGAAACACAAAACAATGTGCGAAATGTGAAGCGCTATGAATACTTTCCAGATATATTTCTTTATCTTTACCATGATGGCAGTGCATAATATTTTATTAGATATTTTTCGAGATACTAGTATTCAGCTTAAAGTGCAATTTAAAGGCTTAACTACAATATTTAGGTTTATTAGGCAAGTTAGGGTAATTAGGCAAGTCATTGTGTAAGAGTGGTTTGTTCTGTAGACAATTGAAAATAAATATTGCTTAAGAGGTCTAATAATTTTGACCTTAAAATGATTTAAGAAAAAAAATAAAATACTGCTTCCATTATCGCCCAAATAAAACAAACAAGACTTTCTGAAGAAAATACAAATGCCTTGCTCTATTAAACATACTTTAGGAAATGATCACTGGAAAAAAATCACTGGAGGGCTTTTAATTTTGACTTCAACTATAGTTGGTTAAGTTTAGTTTGAACCCAGATGTTGTGGGACTGTACTGCCATGTAATAATTGCATTTGGACACAGTTGAATGTGCGAAGGAGAATGACTCATAATAATCATGATTAACTTGTCTATTTAAAACGACTGTATGACAGTAGAGGCTACATCAAGGGCTTTGAGGGGAGTATTGGCTCGTCAAATGATTTATTTTCCATCGCCGGCTGACAGACTACTATCCTTGTGCACAAACAATTTCTGGCACTGACAGATCTTTTTTTTGTGTCAAAAAAGATACACAGCTGAAGGATTCAGCATGTGTTTTTTTTCAGCTGTATACTGGCTGATGCATCACAGAGGTGAAGGTCTACCTTACAGATGAGACAAAACAGTGCTATGTGCTTGTTAGATTTGTTGGTAAATTGCTCAAGGCAAATGAGTTGATTAGATTACATGTTGTGACCCAGTGGTTTGTACGGTAGCTGTTGGGATTCAGATTATGAGGGGAAAAGCAGAGAACTTTTGCTGCATTAATACATAAGGTTGTAAGTTTTCTGAGATTTCATCATTGCATCACTGAGTATAGATGTACAGTCTTGGCAGAAATCAGATGTTGATTTATGACTGATAACTCTAGGCTGTTTTAAAAAGCTAAAATAAAATAATAAAAAAATTTAGTAGAGTACAAGAGTCTGGACGCAATTTAAAGTAAAGTTTTTAGTATGTAGAAGAAAAGGTTTAAAACTATTTCTGGGTCATTTAGTTTAATGATGTGAAATTGACCATGTGAACACTTCGTATGCATTGTCAGGCAGTATTTTAGAGTAAATGACACATTGTGATATTAAATCACTTACAGTTTTTATATTTGTTCTTATTTTTTTCTAAAATATATTTTTGAAATTATTTCTTGTGCTAATAATTTCAGTTGTATTATTTAAAAATATGTTGTCATCATGTAATCATTTAGTTACAATAAATTGGGAGACATTTATACAGACATACAATGTCTTTTACAAAGTAGGAACTCTTAATAAGCACAGTTGGGAATAGACTTTTGATGAGCAAAGTATATGTACTGTAGATGAGTTATACATGGCAGCTGGCCTTTCTTTTTTTCATGAGAATGCGGTATGTTTTAATGGTATTAAAATCTCAAAATTTGTCTTTATAAATACCAAACTCTGTCTTAAGATTAAGACAAAGTCTGTCTTAATCTTAAGCTAAAAGATGACTTGTCTGTTTTGTCCGTTCTGTCTCTGAGTGCATGCACCAAAAATTACTATATTGTGCTTTTAAAAACATTGAAGGGGTGGTCCACTACGATATCCTATTTTAGACTTTAGTTGATGTGTAATGTAGCTGTGTGAACATAAACAACATCTCTGAATGTTATATGCTCAAACGTCAATGCAAAGGGAGATATTGGCTTTTACAGAGTTAGTTTAGTAAAGCCTACAGCAAACAAATTTGGGAACTATAAAAAATACATCCAGGCTAGTGAGATCACAAGCGCTTCAGGTTACTTGCATTCACCACAAGCATACACCAATGGGGCATGGCCTGAGGCGCTTTAATGTTATACCAGAGAAAGCTAAAATGCCGTCCAAATGCTGCTATTTCCACATAGCTTGTTCTGTTTCTGTATTTGGGCTTCTAAAGGACATGACACAAAGAGACAAGTGCTTACAATTTAATTTTATAATGTTCCAGAGAATAATAAAAAAATATATAGCTAGCATTTGACAAAGGAGAACTTCAGGAATCTCTCCCAGTTCAGTGCTGGATTCAGCTAAAAACTCCTCCAACAGATGAAGCTGGGGATTGTGAGCCACAACCTGTATTTTTATTTGTTACAATTGATCTATTACATGCTCAGTTTCTAGCATAAATGATATGTTGTAGCGCGGACGTAAACAAGGATGTAAACAATGGAAATACGGATTGGCAGCACTAACAATTTACTGATGTAATCATCCACAATCTTCAGCAGCATGTGCAGTGTCATTGTCTCTATGCGGCCGCTTTCATTGTCTCTATGCAGCTGCTTTCTGTGCATTTTACATCTTTAATAACAAACTCTCTAAAGATATGTGAACGTTTCATATTACTTACACATGCTTATTCTGAATATATGTGAAAGACACTTTCATAAAATAGATTTTATTTTAGAGAGCAGGCGTGAGGTTCAGCTGTGTGCTGAATTCAGCTACTGTTTACACAGCGTAAAAGCGTGTGTTTGTAGGGGCATGATGTGGTGACGTGGAGCCGATCTGCGAATCACAGCACATTATGTTAGCTGAACAATCAGAGCCTCTTGAGGGCAGGACTTTTGGAGGAACTAGAAAATATGACAATTATTTTCATGTTAGCTGAGCTGTATATAATCAAGGTAAGATATATGAAAAAATTATGTGATTTTTCTACAAATGAAGCATGAGCACACATTGCTTTGCATCTTATAAACACAACCAAGCCTTAAAAATACACTCTGGACCACCCCTTTAGTAAATTGCAGTTACTGTAGATGTGTAAGAAGCTGTTTTCAATAAAATAACGCATATGGAAAGTTTCTTAAATCACAGGCCACTGGCAGGTGTGGCAAAATGTTACTTTTAGTTCTTATTTTTTTGCAGTACTGGTAGGTTGAAATGAAATTCTTTTAATTCATCCAAGATCAAATCATTTTTAATCTGTGATATGATTACAAGGAACTGTATTTAATTTAAAGAATGTGTTTTTATGTTGCATATATGTGGGAGTAATTGCTTCACAACCTCTCATTTGCTGTTTAATTGCCTATATATTAGCAGCTTATTCAGCATGGAGATGGAGGAGGCTAATGGCTGAAGGTCCCCTTGGGCTGTGGGACAGTAATGGGTTTAGTGAGCTGCATGTGATGTTTGATTTTAATTACTCACTCAGGTGAGTGCCAAATGTACGTGGATGATTGAGCATCTTCATAACTCAACCAGATGAGCTCCTCCACACATCTTTTCCTTTTTTTCTGCCCTTTGGCTAGTCTCAGTGCAACTTGCCTTGCATTTTCAATGACACAGGGTTGAAAAGTCTAAGACCACTTGTGCCAATGCTTGTTTTTCTTATTTTCTTGTTTTTTCTTATTATTATTTTAAATTATGTTAGCACGATAAAAACATGATTTAAAAAACAGAAATAGTTATGTTATTATATTGATAATTTTGGGCTCTTTTTTTAAACAATCTAGGCACAAAGTCTAAGGGTTCTATCTTACACTCGCTGCCAAGGTACGATGTAATTGTTGTTAGCTAGTTTCAGCTCGACACAAGTGTCATTTTCAGGAACTAAAATAGACCATATGGGGCATAGGACGTGTCTTTGGATATAACTCAGTTTTTTGACCACAATTCGTTATTATTGTTCACTTATTCGTTTGCTGGAAATTAGAACTGAATTTAAAAATAGTTTTGAATCAAATCTTTGCACTTAACAAATTAAATTAATTATGTAGGCTAATGGATGTCTGTGCGTGCAACACGTTTCCTTATCCATGAAAGAGAGTGAAAGTGAAAGTAAGGAATGAGGAGGCTCATTCTCTCATTCTCACTTTGCAGATGCTCTGTTTACCTGTTTTGTCGCTAGTGAAGCTATTATGTTTTTATCTTCTTTTTCATTCTTTTATAACACATTTTATCTGTTTTTATATTTGATCATTTTTATTATTTGTTTTTATATTTCTTATAACTGTTCCTCTTATTCCTGTTTATGTAAAGCACTTTGAATTGATCCTGTGTATGAAATGTGTTATATAAATAAACTTGCCTTGCCTTGAAGCGCTCAGTTTTTCCACTTACAAAGTCCGCCATGTAAGCAAATGCAAATGCGCTATGCCGCGATGCAACTGACTCTTAAAGGGAATGGGAGATGAGACTCTGCTCTAACAGGGTTGAGCTTATTCTCTTGATGAGTGAGAATAAACCAATCAAAGCGCATTTTCCGTCCTTAAAATAGAAAATGTGAATTCTGACACGCCATTAATGCTTTTGCGCCCTGGGCTTTGGACTTTGCGCCTTGATCATCAAAATAGAGCCCTTATACTTTGCACCAGATGTCTGCATATCAGACATCTAAATATGAATCCACAATAAATGTTTTGGATGAAAAATGGGTTTGTACAAGCTCTGGGCCCCATTTGGTTTACTAAATCAGGCCCAAAAATGGTTTTAAATCTTTAAATGTGTGGCCAACCTATTGTGACCACACCATCAGTCATTTAATATCATATTTTTGTACTTTTTTATGTTTCAAAATCATATTTATTTCTAACTTTAAATAATAGTATAATTATTCTATTTTCAGTGTGGTTTTTCAGGTATTTGAACTGGATTTAGGCACTAAAATTGAGGGCCAGACCCTATACTTGTGGATTTTCACTGAATCTCATTTCACATCTGGGCTTTGAAAAAAAACAAAAACAAAAACAAAACAGAAGCTGAGGCTAGAGGTGATTCTTCGTGTGGGAATTGTGACGTACACAAGGAATGGAGTACTGTTTCCCGGTCCCCCCTCTGGATTACCTCAAAGCCCGACACTCATCCTTCACCTGCAGCCGCTCTTTCATTAGCTGATAGCGCCCATTTGCACAGCCTATAATCAGTTTCGCCAGTTGGAGCCGTGCCAGTCCCCTTCCTCTGCGGCTTTAAAACGAGCCTTTTTGTTCTTTTAAATTGACTTTTTTTTTGCTCTCTCCTTTTGTCTACTTTAATCATTTCTTTTCTTTCCGCCTCAACCTTTCTGCTCCCTGCCTACTTCAATCTTGCGTCTCATCCCTTTTATCACTGTCTTTTTTAATTTCTTCTCCTTTCCTCCTCCTGCTCTCTCCTTTCCTAGCATCTCTATCATTCCCATCCCTTCAAATGTCTCCCGTTTCACGAATGCGCAATTACTCGAGACCCTTGCGTCATTTGACCGTGACAAACGTGAACGTGAAAGGGTACGAGGTGCAGCAGAGGTGAAGCGCTCTTGTGTTTGCGTATTTGGATGTGTGTGCTAGCTGCTCATGCTCAATCCCCACCCCCCTGCGTCTCTCAGAGAGTGGGAGATCCCGGGAGCGGGAAGGCCGTTTAAATGAAACTCGTGAGCTGGCCAGTGCTTGTCTGCAGCAGAAACAGCAGCTGCGCTCTGCTCAGAGGAGTGTTTACCGTAAGCTAGCAAACCTGCGGCAAGCATGTGGAACCGGGCGAGTTATTCTGAGCACATCCCTCAGTCCGAGCAGCCTTTCTGCAATGTGCCGCACAGGTGTGTATCTGCTCTGCCTCTTCAGCTTCAGAAACACACATCTGCACACTGTGTTAGGTAATACCGACTTATGCATGTTGATTTTGTGAGTTGATGGCTGTCCCGGTCTCTGAGGATGCGTTTCTTGTTTGATAGTGTTAGGCTTGTAATTGACTGCTAATGTTGACTCAAGGGTTTCCTTTAGGAAGCAGCCTGTGGTTTATTCATGCTTGCTGTAGCTGTGTGCTTTCCGCTTTGATCGTTTGAATTATGCAAGTGCAATATTCAAGGGTCATTTGCAGAACGATCTGTATGGGGATCTGTTTGGGCTTCTGGGATATTGATACTTTCATTAGGTACTCTTGGGATATGCAGCAGATCTAGTAAGATTCGAGCTAAAATTGTGCTTCTTGTTTGGGAGCTGTTCACTTCACACTGATTTCTCTAGAACTCTCACGCATATTTACATAGATTTTGTCCTGAATTGATGTCTTCGTATAGTGTACAGGTAGGCCTTTTATTTAAGATCACAAACATGCCTCTAAACTGCAATTTGCAACTTAAGGATAAGAGGGAGCAGGCGATTGCTTGTCAGATGGAGATGCAGAAATAGTTTATGCCTTCAATAAGGTTTTCCCCCATCTACCATTGGTCTGCCAAATTGATGGCTGCTGTGCCAAACTCACATCATTGGTAGTACTCAAACAAGCCGCAAACTATTTTATTTGCTAAATGTTTTTTCACTTACAGATGTCTCCTTAAATATCTATTTCTGTAATTTATTCAGTCTGATAGAAAACTTGTATCATATAATGAAAGTTATTTGAAAATGTTTTGGTCATAATATAGTTAAATGTACTATTCTTGCTATTGACAAACCATTAACTATTACTTTAGCCTCAATAAACTCCTAACTTGCTGATAGAGCTGGGCAATAAAATTGTTAGTATCGTTAGTATCGATATTTATTGACCAAACACCATTGTCAATTATGATAATAAAAAAAAGTTTGGTGTGTAGTAACATAACACGCGTGCATTTTCCATTTTACAATTAGTTAAAAAACATCTGAACATCTGAAAACACGAGCACTAGAACTAACCAATATGCCTCACACTTTGAATGGAATGTACACATTTCAGTAATAACGGCTCAAAAATTAGCTCAGACAAACACAAAGTATGCTCTTACACTTGTCACTTAATGTCAGAATAACAACACGCGTGAAAATTAGTGCTGTATTGCAGCAGTGAGTTGATTGTAAATAAAAAATTATGTCACCAGAGTGGCTTTTTGGTTTCTTTTCTTGTGCATCCCAGCCACTAACACCCCATCTGAAAGATTTTTTAACAAAAGGGTAATGTAATCATTTAACTTCACAATTTGTAATGTTGCAGTATCTATTTGAATACTGATGGCTGGTACCTTTACATGAAAGCTCAGATCTGATTGTCATAACTTGTTTTGTTTACAGAGTTTGAAGTTTACTGTATTATTAATATTGACACCATACAGATGTCAAGATCTTTACATTGCAAACACTTTGTAACATTTTATTTATCAAGTTTAAGAGTCTCTTTAACACTTATGTTTACTTTGTTTACTTGTTTAAATATTTTATTTTTGACTTAAAACTATTTGCCTTCGTAATGTTGGTAAATTAAAATAAAGTGCTCAAAATTATAATTTTAAAAAATTTATTGTTAAATATTCAATAATTATCGATATCAAATGATATAGATAATTATCAGTATCGCTCAGCCCTATTTGCTGATTATTAATAGTTATTTGGATAGTAGTTAGCTTTGGGTAGTTTTAAGGATTATGGATGTAGAATAAGATCTAACAAGAACTTGGACTTTATAAATACTAATAAACACCCAATATTTTAACAATGGGCATGTAATAAGCCACTAGTTAATATTGGGAATCATTACTTTAGTGTTATCAATGTTTTGATAACATTTTGTGCTACAGAAAATCTTGTTTAAATGGCTGTTTGTTCTTATAATGCATGAACAGTTCCTTAAAAATGGTTTTAATCTTTTACCATAATGCTCAAGTATAAACTCCCAATTGCTCAAATTTACCCCCCCCATCTTAAAATGTAAAAAAGCATCTGTATTGTTTCATTAATTAATACCCAATTTATACTGTGCAAATTATTAAAGACTCTAAATAGTATTCATATTTTTTACTTTGCACTCATTTACTTTGGGTCTCCAGCTTGAAAACCGCTATTGTACAATGTTGTATCATCTCATAAATAATTTCTGCATGTTATAGTGCAATATACCTTTTTGTTGTCTTCATTCTTAAGAGTAGGTCTAGAATCGTTTGTAATGCTTGCTGTTGAACATACTATACTTGCAGTGGCTTATAGCACCCATACTTACAATGCATTATATTACTCCTATAAAAAATACACTATCATTTTTTTGCAATTTGTTTTTTTTACTTTTGTGGTTTTAACCAGTCTACTCTATCATTGTAAGACCTGCTGGTTGTTATGATGGTGAAAGGGTCTTGGTGTCACAGAATAGATTATGGAAAAACAGACTCAATCTATTTATCATTTCCCCCTCTGGCTGGCCTTCCTGTTACCTCCACTATGAAACCCTAGTGACAGCACTGGCCTGGACTGCATGTCATCTTCCAGCCGTCATCTCTAGTGCACCCAGTGGGTCTTAATGTGGGCCCTGGAAGGAGCTGCATAGAGTATTTTTATTGGGGGACATTCAGTCAATCAGTCATAGGTATTTTAGTTCGAGACAGAAAAACTGTGCTGAGGAGAAACCTGGATCTGGCATTCCTAGAATAGAACTATGAAACCGTATGTGTTTGTTTCAGGTGATTTAACAAATGGAATCTGGAATTCCAGGAAATTGTCCAAAATCCCAGAATGTTTTGGTTGAGGTTCTCAGAGGGAATAAAGGTCCTGAATAATATGTGTTTGAAGAAGACGTACTATTTCACATCAAAACGCTCAATAGTGTACTGTACTTGTAGAATTGATTGCATATGCATGCGCTGTTTTGGCTTAATGCAGTATTACTGTATGTGGTAGTTCACTTGACTCTGCAGTGCATCACTCTTAGTAAACGACTTGAAAATTGTGTAAATAAATGCTATTATCCTCATTAGACTTTATACGCTTTGGACTTCAGCATAAAAGCCAACTGCTATATTAGCAAGGACTGCGTTATGAGGTGCTGAATGTAAAAAAGAGCACACCACATAAAACAAATACTCAGCTGCCTGTAGCACAGGTTTTACATCACTGGCAGCCTACTATTTAGTAGTTAAAATTTGCTTTTAGAGTTGCATGTGTAGAGTCATGGTTGACATGAAAATTTAGATTAAAGATGTATATTTAAGATTTGTGTTTTTATTCAGCATTTTAAATATGCAATAGGTTGTTTTCAATCGCATGGTTCTGGTGACGCACGAAGTTCATATAGAGGACAGGAAGTAAAAAACTGAATGGGAGACATAGTATTTTTGCGACTGATACCTTATTTCAACGAAGATATAAATAGAAAATAACTACATATGTTGGGCTTGAACCTTATATCATGAAGATGGCCGAGATTTCTACTGAACTCAACTATTTCTGCCTGTCATTGAGGCGGTAGATAAGCTATTACATTACATATTGCGTTGTATGAAAGCATACAAAAGCATGGACACATATTAATTTATTTTTGTAAGGGTGAAAAAGTGCTACTCAATAATAACCGTCTAGTTTTTTCGCAACTCGCAAGGGCTGCTTTTTTTGTTTTGTTCTGAATTTAACATCAACAAACATTTACTACTGCTGCGCATGTAGACATTAACATTACGGTTGTTTATTCGACCAAAACGCCAGTAAATACTTGGATTCTTGCAAAACAAGACAGAAATTAAATATTTGCCATTACATGGCAGGTTGCATTATTTATATTCTCCTAAACTTTGTATAACTTAAGTGTGGGGGTGCTTGCATCTGATTTTTATTTAACACATGAACATATTTATACACATAGCTAGGTCTTTATATAATCTTTATTAGTGCTGTCAAATGAATTATCGAGTTCAAATAAAATTTGTACACATTAATATATTGAATGAATGTTTATTACATGCAGTTTTTTCTTTTGTTTTCCAGCCAGTTTCTTGAACTTTCACCCCCTTTATGAACTAAAACTTTTGGAAAAATATAAAAGCTGTTTGGCATTTCTTATCCGATTTAAACAATTAATTGTGTCCACCAGCAAACAAGTTCCGAGTTTACTAGAGACACAGAGTCTTTACCAGCAGTGCACATCGAGGATGCCCATTTCTGTAACAATAACTTGTATTTTAAATATGTGATAAATGTGATGTATATTAGATTTCTATATGCAGGACCGCAAGATCAGCTGGTGTTTTCACTTTTGACTCGATTTCCTGGGTTGTAATTTTGAACTTTGAATTTTATAAATGTAGTTTCATTTTCAGTATGATGTGTGGCACATGCATTGATTTATCATGAATGTTATGTGAAAGTTCAAATGAATGAGAAGGGAGTCGTTTTCTGCTGAAGTTATGCAGAAATTAGATAAACCTTCTCTGAGCTTGGAGCACATCAATTATGCATGTCAGAAAAGTAGGTGATTAAATGCAGTCTTTGACTCTTTGTTTTGTTTCAGGAGGATATGTATAGCTAGCTAATATTCTATTCCAGAGATGTGAGCATTGTTTCTTTCTATTAATTAAAGTCAAAAGCCTTAGTCAAAAGATATCTTCAGTTTTTTTTTTCCTCTTCTTGGGTACAAAAAGTCGTAAAAACAAAAGCTCAAAATGAAAATACAGAACCATCTTATTTAGTTGATTCTAAGAAATTTACAGACAGATCTCCAGCAGCCTTTGCCTACAATTGTTTTCTATATGTAGCTAATATTTAATCCCAAATACAGGGTATCTGGGTGGTCTCAAAAAAAAAAGTTTAGGCCTTAAAAGTCTTAAAATTACTGAAATATTTTGTTGGAGGTCTTAAATCTTTTTTAATTAGGTCTTAATTTTCATTTGTTTATCTATAGCTACCCAATCTGGCCAACACCAATCCAATAAATAAATAATAAAACTTTTTATTTTTTATTTAAGAATGTACTTTTAAATTCTATTTACCATTATGTTTTTATTATTTTCCTTACAATAAAATTTGTTTTCCATGTATTTACTGCTGAGGACTTCTGACCTGGACAGACTGTTTAGTTTTTTATACATTTAGTTTATTATATATTTTAAAACCTTTAAAACTTTTTATTTTTATTTATAATTTTAATTCTTTTAAGAAAGGTTATGTTGAAAAAAGTGTGTGTATACAACTTGTTTTGACAATATTTAAAATATTTTCCTCAGAATTAACAAAAAGAAAATATTTGATAGGGCAAATAAAAATCAATTCCAACTGGGCCATTCGAAAAACTAGCCCTGTATGAGTTTCATTCATAATGGTCTTAAAAAGTCTTAAATTTAACTTGGCGAAACCTGCAGATACTTTGCAAATAAATTTTTTGCACGCTTCTTTAATTCCAGAAGAGAAATTGACTTTTTTGTGTGCTAATTATTATTATTTTTTTGCTTTGTTTTATTTGGTTACTGAGCAACAATAAATACAACTTTAAAATATGAGTTTTTGTAATTCTTAAACAATTATTAAGGTTACGAAATTAATGAATGTATAATAATCATGCTTACCATAAAACCATCATTATTTCTTTGACTGTAATCATACCAACAAAATCTTCTAATCAATCATGTAGTTTACATTTGTATGGTTCTCATGCGTTTCATACCGATTGCAAAAGCATTTGTTTTCAAGTTGGTTAATTTAAAAATAGAGGTTTCAAGCTTTATATACATTCTTTGTGTCTGTGAGGAAAATATTTTCTGAGATTCCAGTGTGTTTGCAGACCCCAGAGGGTTCATAACAATGAAGCTGCAGAAACTGTAAAGAACACGCATAAAAAGCCTCACCTCCAGAGAATGGGCAGTCTATAGTGATCAATGATTGGCTTCTTTACTGTAAGGTTGGGCTTTCTTTACTAGAGCCTCCATATTGATTACATTTTCCCCCCATTCAAAACTATACATTGACATGTCTTGTGTATTCAGTGGTCTTTGGTGATGTATAATATCTCTGAAAGTACAGAGGATTGTCATGGTCATCCATAAATGTACAGCTTCACTTGTTAAAGTAATAATCTCTCACTGTTACGCTGGCTTGCTCTTGTAGTTATTATCCTGTCCTGCGGCGCTTCAGTCATGACTCCTATTTGCTCTGTTAAATAATGAAGCACAGGTTGAGTTAACGTTGCGTGCTAGAGAGAGATCTTCTGGGAATGAGAACATGTCTTCCCCACTGCAGAATAAAGAGAGAGAGAGAAAGAGAAGTGAGGAGGTGTCACTGGTCCGTGTGGATGCTCTACTTTATTAGCTGATCACAACACGTCCTGAGAGAGAAAGAGAGAGAGAGAGAGAGAGAGATTAAAGTTGGCCAGAGTTGGATATATGATCACATAGTGTTTTAGTAGATATTTTTAGAATCTGTATAAATACACTATAGACAGCATCATTATTTCAGGTTTCAGTGTCAGGGGATTTATCAGAAATTCTAATCTGCCTATTTTTGGCTCAGTAAACATTATGTTAATATTAAATATAATAATTAATATTTTTATGGATATTCTTTTACAGTATTACGTTGTGTAGAGCTTATGAGTTGATTTGAACACACATAAAAATCTTAATTCTAAATGGCCAGGATTTGTATATAATAATACAATCTTTTACAATTACAGCTGTGCCTACCCTTTTGGTGAATAAAGGGTCTGATACCAATCAGAGTGGTACATTTGAGAATCACAGTGGTACATCTAAATCTGCAACTGATCTAGAGAGAACATTCATTCATTCATTTTCCTTCAGCTTAGTCCCTTAATACATAAGAAATACAAAAGAAATCAGACCCACCCTTTTAGTAAATAAAAGGTCTGATACCTCATTCAACCACAAAAAGTTATTTCTTTCTCAGCACCATCACAGAAAACTTAAGTACAGTATCCCAAATCTCAATTAGCTTTTCACAGTTGCCAAAAATATGCATTATTGTGCCCTTATGTGTCTTACATGTGCTGGATAAAGGCGATGCACCAGGATATATCCTACTGTGGCGAATTGGTGTTAAGTATATCCTTTGTATAAATTTGTAATTTTGTTCAGTTTTTTTTGTTTCTAAAAATGCATAATTTTGATCATCATATTTGACGTTGAATTGACTCTTCAAAAATGCTGATTCATCCTGCTAAGAAACACATGAAATCTTAATTATTAAATCATTAATTTATATAAAAAATTAAAAATGTTTTTTGAGCGTCGATATTGCAATGAGAGCATCCACAATAGTCGGATCGCAGGATTAGATTATTTATTAAAGATTAAAAGATGCAGGTATTATTAATCTAAAACAATTCATGCAATGATGGCCATGTTACTTTATGTTTGATTGTTCAATTTCTGTTTCTGGATACTGTTAGACTCTCCAGAAAACCATAAAGCACTGTTTATTTCACCTCTGTATTTGCTCTGTTGTACTTATATACAGTATGCTTGTAATTAATTATGATTTATTCAAGTGCACTGCATAGAAAAAGACTTGATCATCCCAGTAGATCTAAATGGATGAAATCTTTCCAAATAGATCTATTTAATTAATCTGGTAAAATTATAATTATAATTGCTATAAATATCACAGAAAAACAAAATATCCCAATGTCAGATTGTTCCAATATTGTGCAGCACTAATTGCAGCAAACATTATTTTGTCAGACCCTTTAGTTATTTATTATTTTTTGTTAAGTTGTCAATTCAGAATAATGGGAGAATCAATTGAATCATTAAATAGTTTGTCCAGAATTGTGCAGCTCTTGTGTTTTGTAGTCAGTGGTATTTGTTGTAAGCTATTAGATTGTAGTCATTGGTCTCAGTTCAGCTAAAAGATTCCCCTCACTGACCTTTCTGCGGTGTCCCTGTCCTTATCTGATCTGTGTTGTTTTTAGTCAGGGTGTTCACAAGGCTAATGCATATCTATATTCTTTAACATCAGACTAACAGTTCTATAACTGGATTGGTTTGTCTGGAACTCAGTGTGTTGTGTCTATGTGACAGTATTGACTGAGAGGTGACAGAAGGACGAAAGCCAACAGCTGGAACTAAATAGGATTATACTCGGTTTATTGTTGTTCTCCATTTAAGTCTTGCTCTTTCCTTCTACTTTCTAAGTTTGTGTTGATGGGAAAATGTTACTGATTGTTCTTGATTAGTATTTACACCTCTGAAATGGCTCAGAAATTCTACCATACTGCATAATGTTATCAAGCCATCTCTTAGGTCGCAAGGTCATTGTTTTTCAGTGATTCTGCACTATTTTTAGCTAAAGTTAGCCATGCATCATATACAAGGTGTATTTTACTGTTAAGTAAAACAAATCTTGTTCCCATAGTTGCACTTTTATTAAAGCTTTGAAGGACCAGAGTGTTGAGAATGATTGTTTATACTATATATGGCAGCTTAAAGATGACTCTGATCTAGAATGAAGTCACATGCATTGCTCAGGTGTGAATTTTTTTTATTATTATTCCCCCCCCCCCCCCAAAGACTTTAACAGAGTGTAAAAATCTTGACAGTTCAGTGGGTTTTGTTTATTCAAATGGATCTCTTTGTATTTTCTGTTTAATTCGAGTCAGGTGATTGGCTGGGACATCCTACAGCTTGATTTTCTTTTTCTGAATCCATTTGAGAGTTTTTTGGCTGTGTTTTGGATCATTGTTTTATTGAAGCTTCATCATCCTGGTAATGTAAATGTTGGACTGAAGCAGGTAGTATTAATTTACAATGAGGAAGGGCAGAGGGTTGCTGAAGAACTACTGAGAGATTTCAGCTGCTGTCTGGGCTTTTACTGTCTTTTTACACCTTCCTTCATGAATTCAATATATTTTTTTATAATATGTCATTTCATGTTATTACACGTGACTTCATTTGTGAACTAATTAGATTTGTTGTCTGTTCATATATGGATTTCTTAGTTGTTAACATCTGGTGAAAACTACAAGTCAAATCGAAATGAAAATGGTGATGTTTTGATTACTTATTTCCCCCAGTGTACAGTATATAGAGTATGTTTTTGTGTTTATGTTAAAAATGTTAACATTAAAGGATTAGTTCTCTTTGAAATTATAATTCTGTTAGTAATTACTCACCCTTGTGACATTCCAGTCATTTACTTTTTCGAAACGCAAATGAAGATATTTCAGGTGAAATCCAAGAGCTCTCTCATACTTTATAGATAGTACAGTGTTTAGAAAAGTCATTGCATTTTTGTAATCATATGGAAGCTCCAAGAACATTTTGGTGTAAAACTTTAAAAAACATCTTTGTTTTTCTTTGTGTCTTCTACATTAGATCAGGGTGTGCTTTTAGTAAAGGCAATACAATGCTTGCATTTTGCGTTAATTACTCTAATGGCAACTAGTAAATACACACCATGACATGACGCAGGAGAGAAGAACAAACTTTCATTTACAACAACTGAAGTCAAATGGAATGTCGTCACAATGTTTTTTAGTGGTGCAAAACTTTTTAACTTTCAGTGAATTTTGTCATTTTAATCTTAAAATTGGTTATTCAAGTACTGTAAATCATGTAGATCTGTAGAAAGAAATCTGAGATTGGGCAGAGGGGTCTAATTGCAAGGGCTTTATAAATATATAAACATGTATAGATAGCTTTGTTCGAAAGTAAATACATGACTGTACTCTTTGCATGACAAACTTATTTATCAATGGAGTGAGCGCAGCTTCAAACCACCCAATCAACTGTGCCCACACCAGCTATGGGTCATGCACATTTTCATAAAGGAGAAGGTAGCACGTGCCATGAACATCTCCGAGATAGAGAACATATAAGATTTTATTATTTTATTCGTGACTTTGGTTTACAATATGTTTGTCACTGGAACTGCATGCAAATATGCAAATAAGACCATTAACACAGAGTTTAGTACTGTACAGTGTGAGATGCCATAAATACCCAAAGCTGGTTTCTTATGAGTATCATGAAACATGAAGCAAAATAGCGAAGGATTACATTTACTGGGGTTTAAAATGCGTCAGGTGACGTGAAAATCCCAGAAACATCTGATAATCTCAAAAAAAAGAACAGTAAGCTCAGCTGTATCTTTCTGTGCCTGTCCTTAAAGACCTTTTAAATAAAGCCAGTGTCTGTTCTACAACTCACCTCTAACCCTACCCAGCAGGAGATGCCAAACTTCTGCTCGTTTCCCATGTAGGTGAACTCCTGTTTCCATATGCTGAAAGGAGAATAACATTCAGCTCAATTCTGTAACTAGAAACCAGACTGTTTAGCATGTTTCTGTTACTATTAGCCTAATACAACTAGAGTCCTGTGGTATCTGTGACTTTAGTGTGAGTTGGCAGTGTATTGATTTTTTTTAATTGACTTGTTAGTACCAGTTCTATTTGAACCCAGTGATTATTTATTGTCCAGTGCTGAGAGCAATGCGGCGGGGGCTTTGGAGTGAACCAGATCTCCTTATGCATAATGGATTGTGTTGGCCTTTATGCATAGTGGGTATTGCTGAGGGGAAATATTTGATTTCAACAATATAACAATGAGGATTAATCTGGTCTAAATTTAAATTCTGTAAGTCAGATTGGCTTATGATTTCTGTCAGGATTATGGTCATTTTTTTCTCTGTAAGCTTAGATTTAGACCACAGAGGAATCGGATAATCCAGAAGTGAACATATGTGGACAGCTTGTGAACACATCTGTGTGGGTCACATTTTGCCTACATTGTGGAGTGTGCCTATAAGGAAAAATGTTAAATACTTAACATTAGAATTAATATTTTAACAAAAATGCAAAAAACTTTGGTGTGAGTAAAGTTTAGATATTGAGATTGTAAAAAATAATGGTAATTTAGTATGGTTTTTCTCATGTTTTGGCGCATTAGCTTGCATATTGGCTGTTTATCGTATTAATAATGCTCACATGGATTTCGCCTTTGTTACAAGGTATTTCTGTTAAATGCATTGAGTCTCTGTGAGATTTCTGTCAGTTGCTGGGTTCCCGTCTGTCCTTGTAAGAAATATCTTAATTTTAGTTTGATTAAGTCCTAAAATTAGAAAAGATGAGTTGTGTATTCAGCCTTCTGAGGAGCAAGTGATCAAAGCCTGAGGTGGAGTGAAAACACGTTTCTCTCTCTACTAAGGGTTCTGTATAATCGCTCCACTGGGGATGCATTCCGGTTTTTCTCATTCCCGCTGACGGGAATTGTGTTCAGTTCCGTTTTAAAAGTTATGTATGGTCATTTTTTACTTCATGATCACCTGAACACAACATATGTAATAATAATAATAATAATAACAAAAATAAATTTAGGGCGTTACGGTGGCACAACAAGTAGCACGATCGCCTCACAGCAAGAAAGTTGCTGAGTCAGTTGGCATTTCTGTTTGGAGTTTGCATGTTCTCCCTGTGTTTGTGTAGGTTTCTTCTGGATGTTCCACATTCCCCCACAAGTTCAAAGACATGTGGTACAGGCGATTTGGGTAAGCTAAATTGTCCATAATGTATAAGTGTGTGTGTGTGTGAATGAGTGTGTATGGATGTTCCCCAGTGATGGGTTGCTGCTGGAAGGGCATCCGCTGCGTAAAACATATGCTGGATAAGTTGGTGGTTCATTCCGCGTAGTAACCCCAGATTAATAAAGGGACTAAACCAAAAACAAAATGAATGAATAATAAATGTAATTGTTTGGGAATTAACACTGTTAATAAATAGACTTACACAAGTTGAATGTGGCATAAGCATGTTTTTGACTATAAAAATACCAAATATTTTGCAGAAAAACATGCTAAGTTAACATACTTGTTTAACATTAGCTTTTAAAATACACAAACTGGCAATATTAAAGTGGTCTAAAATATCTCTTCTTTAAATTCTCTTTGTCTCAGTAATTTAAATAAAGTGTTTATTAAAGGAACGTGGCCTGAAAGAAAAATGTAGTCAAAAAGTTTTTTTCTTTATTTAATGCTCTCATATTGAGGCTTTATTCTACATGACCTTAGAATACCCTTAATCCTCTACATGCCTTAATCTTACCCCATACCTAAATGTAAGTGCTGCAACCACTACTTTATTAACGATTAATAACCTGATAGGAGTGTTGCAATGCTTCATTATGTAGAGATATCATAATATTAAATGTGATCTGCATCGTTGGTGTAAAAAATGATTCATGACATGACTTTATCCAGGAGTCAGCAATGTAGATTATATTATGTTGTTTTAAAACTGACATTTTTGATCATCTTCTGTGAATGCGGATGATCTTTAATGAAACCTGAGTTTAATGTCCCTCCACTTAAAATACATTTACATAAAGCATAAAAAATATCTAAAAAAGGTCATAGATTTAAAAAAATAATCAGGCAATCTTATCTGATTCCAAGTCATCTAAGAAGGCACATGACTTTATTGATGACAATACATGTTATAACTATAAGATATTCAATGAATGGCTGCATTCACTCTTTGAGAAAAATAAAAGTCGACAGAGTTTCAGTGACAGCATGTACTGTAGCAGTTCACAACTACTGTATTTAATGTTGAATTTTGTTTTATTTTGCAAGGGGGAATCTTATAATGCCAAACGTCTAAATTTACCAGTTAAAATTGCCTATTTATATTCAGTTTAGAACAGAGTGCAAGCATATGTCTCTAGCATAATTCATAATTCAGCTTCAGTCTCATGCATATTTTCAATCTTAACTAGCACAGTTGTTGCTATAAAAATGTACAAAAAGTTCCCACCATATAGTAAAGCACACTTTATAGTGCTCTACTGTATATACATAAATATCATTAAAACCAAATAACCAAGGAAATGGAAAACAGCCACTCAGGTGCAACGCTCAGTATGATGTCCTGCAGACAGAACATAGTGCAACTATAAATGTGAAGCATTGCTTGTTCTTTGAGACTGGAAAATTTGCATTTAAAATATGTTTGCTGTCCTTTCACACTAAGAGTTCAGTAATGGCATTGGTCTAATGGATTATAATATAATATAATATAATATAATATAATATAATATAATATAATATAATATAATATAATATAATATAATATAATATAATATAATATAATATAATAAATAACAAAGTTCTGTTGTTGCATGCAAAATATACACATTTAACCAAGGGCTTAACACAGTTGTCTTTAGTTTGAGAAATCAGGTTTGAAGTGGTTTCTTCCACATGATAATTGGTTGTTTAAGGCATCATTGCTATTACTATAAGATGTCTAATGGCCCATTGACTTACCTAATAGGAAGTAATAATGTGCTTTAAAAGCTGCTCAAAAGAGGTCAGAATGGGCAGATCTGAATTAAAGTTGTCTGTTTAGAATTGTTGTCTTTTGAAAACACTGTTTGATGCTCACAGAATATTTGAACACTGGCTCTGAAATTATTGACGTGTTCTGTCTGCTGTACATCTGTTTTACTGCAATATGGAGCCTAACATTGTAAGTCTGCTTACATTTGGAACAGGACCATCAGTGATAAATGCAGTTAAGCGTTTGGCTGAACTGAAGCCATCGTCTGTCGAAACCTCAACTGCTGAGCGTCTTCTAAATAGAAGAGGACTGAACATTTCTAATCTGAAGAGATGAGCTGAAAACTCTTCACAAGGCTTGTCGGAAGCAAAGTGCTTGCGAGATTACAAGATGTCTGAAGTTATAGAAACACTGATGATTTAGTGCCTTCATCTGAACTAAGGAATGACAGGGGGAATATATTCTTCCTGCGCTGCCTTAAGGCATCTTTGATTTTGTCCTTGGGTTGCTTTTTCTTGATTTTTGCTTTCACATTCCCTAGTGCTAGCCTTTGAAATAGTGGAAATTGTTCATTTTTATTAAGTTAGTTTCTCCATCCCTGTCACATGCAGTGATTTGGGAATGTTAATATAGGAATACACATGCATACTTGTGTACATGGTTTACAGGTGTGTAAATTGTGATATTTTGTTTTTCTGCGATTTATACTTTGCGATATACTTTGTTATAATTGAGAAGAATTTTTGGTCATACTTTATTTTAAGGTTTAGTTCTCACTCTTAGCAAACCATTTTGACTTTCCCTCTAAATTGCTCCTTATTAATAGTTGGGGGGGGGATTAGGGATGTAGACTAAGATCATACAGAACATGCGCTTTATAAGTACTAAGCAGCCAATATCTCAATAACATCCATGCTAATAAGCAACTAGTCAATACTGCGATTTGAGGAAAATATTAAATTGTGATTTTATTTTATTTATTTATTTATTTTTTGAAAGATATTGCGATTTTGATTTGATTTGTGATTTATTATTGTAGTCTTGCTGCATCTCAATCTGTATCGTATCTTCTTATTGCTAAAATGCAGTGAGACTGAAAAGATATAAACGTACCCTAACGTTTATTCAAATTTTTCTCTAGAGCAAACTGTAAACTCAAATAATGCTTTATTATTTCTTTGATATTAATTTGTCTGATAATGCTTCAGAATCAGCAAATGTCATCATCCCACACCCGTCACTTATCTGCGTTTTCCTTTTTGTTTGTTTTATTGTGGATGTTCCACATAGTTCGCTTGTGCAATTCTGATTGTGCAGAACGAATTTGCTCTGGGCGGGGGAAATTAAATTGTGTGTGTGTGTGTGTGTGTGTGTGTGTGTGTACACACACACACACACACACACACACACACACACACACACACACACACACACACACACACACACACACACACACACAGCTGAAGTCAGAATTATTAGCCCCCTTCGATTTTTTTTCTTCTTCTTTTTAAAATAATTTCCAAATGATGTTTAGCAGAACAAGGAAATTGTCACATTATGTCTGATAATATTTTTTCTTCAGGAGAAAGTCTTATTTGTTTTATTTCGGCTAGAATAAAAGCAGTTTTGAATTTTTCATGAACCATTTTAGGGACAAAATTATTAGCCCCTTAGAGCTATATTTTTTCTTGATAATCTACAGAACAAACCACTGTTATACAATAACTTGCCTAATTCCCCTAACCTGCCTAGTTAACTTAATTAACCTAGTTAAGCCTTTAAATGTCTCTTTAAGCTGTATAAAAGTGTCTTGATAAATATCTATTCAAATATTATTTACAGTCATCATGGTAAAGATAAAATAAATCAGTCATTAGAAATGAGTTATTAAAATTATTATGTTTAGAAATGTGTTGAAAAAATCTTCTCTCTGTTAAACAGAAATTGGGGTTAAAATAAACAAGCGGTCTAATAATAATAATATATATATATATATATATATATATATATATATATATATATATATATATATATATATATATATATATATATATCATATCACAGATTTGCTAATCTCAACGTTTTGATTCAATTTCAATTAAAGTGTAGCCTAAGTCCCTAAAGTGTAACTGAATGTATTAATTTTGATTGACTGGGATGATTCTGTAGGCGAGTGAATCATGCATAACATGTAATAAACAAACTGCAAGCATAGATGAACACAACGAAGCAAAGATAAAGGTGAAATAAACAGTGCATGCATTATGGTTTTGCATATGTAAATGTAAAAATCACATTGCAAAGTCAACTCAACATTGCATATCTATTGTGGATGCACACATCACGATATCGATGCTGAAACGATAAATTGTGCAGTCCTACCATTAGGTATGATATTTTTTTAGCGTTTTGAATTAAAGGGACATGAGGTGTGACCTTGTTAACCACCTTAATAGAGTGCGTATAGGCATATATTATGTTATTATAACAATCTAATGTGGCAATAAGATCGTAATACTGTGCATTTAACACAGTGGCCATATTCATCAATGTAAACACATCAAAAACAACATTAGCATTATAGCAGACACTGTAAAAAGCCCATTGACAGCCACTAAACTTTATGACAGGGTATTCCAGTGTCATCAAGAGTCAAAATGTTGAGGGGCTGCTGTACAGGAGTTATGAATAGAGATTATAGATCGCGAAATTTAGCTGTATTTATTTTAGCAGTTTTTTTAAAAGCATGACGATAAAATACAAACGCGGTTGTGAATAAATCAGAATGTGTTTGTTTGTTGAAAAATTCATAATATTGACAAAAAATACTAATTTGTGGATCTCTTTACTTCTGGGTGCAGCTGTGGCTGGCGAATTCTGGGAAATATTTCTTACCCATTTTTTTCAAGTGTGGTCCTGAAAAATCTTCGTTTGAAGGGGTGTATACCCCTTGCCCTTAGCCCTACACCTTCAAGCTAAAGAGAATTGGGACACCACTACCCCTCCACGGGCACGCGCAAAACGAGGGGTAAGGGGAAGGGCTTAGGGGTAGAATTTGGATTGGGCCTAAGTCAAACCCATATCATTATACAACTTTGTGTCCCTGTAAACCAAATACACACACACACACACACACAAAATAACCTTTAAAAAAATCCGGGCATCTATGATGAGTTTTGTAGGATAAGTTTAAGGTGCATCATTAGCATTCAGTGTGCTCTCTGTATGACAGCTTTTATTACCAAGAGGAGTGTGAGTGTGAGTGTGAGTGTGAGTGTGAGTGTGAGTGTGAGTGTGAGTGTGAGTGTGAGTGTGAGTGTGAGTGTGTGTGTGAGTGTGTGTGTGTGTGTGTGTGTGTGTGTGTGTTTGTGTTTGTGTTTCAGTATGACTGTGTGTTCATGCAGAGGTTGAGCCTGTGTCCTTGCTGCAGATATTCTCAGGGTCGCCCTGATGTTGATTGTGTTGAGGCCACTGAAACATGTTTATGCCCAAAGAACAACTGTCACTGCAATATTTTCCTCCGCAGCTCCCTGCTGACAACATACTGTCCCATATCTTTGTCTCATTTTCACCCCGACAGCCAGAAAGAAGGTATTGCATCTCAAATTAAATCTCAGGCTCAAATATCCCCCCAGGTCACATCCAGGTCACTTCCAGCAATACTGAGGTTCTTAAATAACACAAACTGATACTGGATAAGAAGCAAATGATGAGGGAAGACATTTGTTAGTGCATATCTGTTTTGGGTTTATTAGTTTTTCATTGGACCCCAGTTAAAATAAAAGGTATATGATTTGGCTACTTTATGGCTGTTATGATCACCAGCAGTGTTGCCCTTGCAGGCATTCTACCGAACTACAAATCCCGTCATGGCCTGCAGTCACACACCTGTTTCAGTTCACCTCCTGATTATACACACACACACAATTGAAACTAATCAGGACTGATTACTTGGACTATATTCATAACACTCACACATACATCAATGGTGAGTCTTGTTACCGTAGTGTGCATTATATAAGCATTTTTTTTATGGTCTAGTGGTGTTTTTGACTCTTGTTTCATTGTTTATGCTGGTTTTCACCGCCAGCCTCAACCATTCGCTTGTTATACTGACTACTCTACATGCTATCGTTTGTCCCTGTTTGAGCTTTGCCTGCCTGATGATTCTATTAAAAGCTGCATTTAAATTCGACACTTATTGTCCCCCTCCACTCTTTATTCAATTGGGCTTTATTTTAGGTATTTGGTCTTGTACAGATGGTTCATGATTTCCAGATACATTCAGAGAAACAGGTGCCTGCTTTTAATTTTGTTTGTGCCTTTTTACATTCTTGCTGAGCCGTGTTTATTAAAAGTATCTCATTGCTGTTGATTACCTGACTTTCAATGTGAAAAGGGAATTATACTTTGTGCACTCAGGCTAGAGCAAAACACACAGGGGACTTCAATTCGTAAGTAGGAACAGTCCTATTTACTTAGAGAAATGAACCTGTGTGTTTGCGTTTAATAGAATTTGATATTTTCCCTCTATTTTTCATAGTACTTTTGAATTAAATGGCCAGCATTATAATCAGTATTAGTGTTTGCAATCTGGCTCTATGACAGGCTCATTTGGATGGCAGTGATGTGGTGCCTCAGGCTGTCTATAAGACTACTGACCGCATGCTTTCTTATTACTGCGACAAATGTGGGCCGCAATCGCTCTGTCATTACTGGTTAGATCACTGAATACCACTATCTCTCACTTTCAAACAGCACACAATCAAGATTGAGCATCCTATTTTAGCCCAGACAATGTAACTTTAAAAGGCAATTGTCCTTGTGCTAACACTTTTGTGTGTGTATACACGTAACATTTAAAAGTTTGGGATTGGTGTTTTTTTGGTGAGTCAGTAGGTGTCATTCACTTAAACTCCTATAATTTTTGTGTTTATCAAATGTGAATGGGAACTATATCATATTTTTTATAATGTTAGAACTTGCTCAGGGTATGTGCTTTTTTACATGTGATTTTAGGTGTCCTTACAGTAAAGAAACTTCAATTCTTGTTTTTCTTTTGAACTGATGCTTTTCTGATTTAAAAGCATTGATTGGTCCATGTAAAAGCATAATCATTATATAAATGTTATATTCAATGTTTTATTCTAACAGCACACTGTTTTTAAATAAACAGTACGCTGTTTATCAGAGAATTGTAAAAAAAATAGCGCATTTTCCAAAAAAATATTAAGCAGCACGACTCCTTTGATAGATGATAATAATAAAATGTTTTGAGCTCTAAATCTTCCTATAGAATTCTGAATGATCTTAAGTCTGAAAATCAGCTTTTCTAACCCAGCAATACCATTTTAAAAAAGACCTGGCAGATAATTATTACTTGTTTAGTAATATTGTCTTGTTATTACTTCTTTTTAGCTTAAACTAAATTTTACTTAATTTAAATACTTAAAGCACAACCCTTTGAGATATAATTTAGTATATGTACACCTGGCAAAAAAGTAAAGGATTCGTTCATATTAACAGTTTATTGGAGTGAATTTTGTAATGTATAGACCTTTTTCATGGCTGCTGCATGGAGGGCGCCATAGCGACCAGCTTCTTCCGGTAGAATGCTAAAAACTTCTGTTTACGGCGTGTACAACTGGTGATTTGCGCTCCGAAAATGGGTTTCAATAACATTTTAATGGATAACAGAGTGTTTTGTGACACACAACCTAGAAATGTGTCTGTTAAAGCCGTTATAATCTGTCACATGTGGTTCAAGCGCGTCAGAAATACGAGAAAAAGGTTCTCCTAGTTCACGTGTCTGCCGTCAGAACAGAGAGAGCGAGAGAGAGAGCGAGCGAGAGCGCAAACCAGAGTACTGGCATGAAACTTAACAGGTATGAAAGTCGTGCAATTTACAAAAATGACCAATAAAAGTCTGTTATTGATACTCTGCTGGCTGATTTGCTGTTCATTCTAATCGCGAGCCGTTTGTGTTTTATTTCGTATGTTGTACTCACCACGGTTTACCACGGTGTTTTTCTCACCACAGTGTTTTTCTGTCATTTCGAAATGACACTAGCATATATTTTTACTTTGTCAAAGTTATTAAATCAGTGTGTCAGTGGCACAGTACAGGCTACATGTGTGTCAAACATTTTGCTGAATTACATTTGTTTGGGCTGGTTATATATTTAAAATAAAGAGAAAATGTTGACTTTAGCAATGTTTAAACTGCAGAAGATGCCGTCTGACAACGAGGGGAAAATGCCTCACAGCAGCTGTTTTCCATCCTATTAGATCGCATTTCTTTAAATGATCAGTCCAGGAGATGGTGCTGATGGACAACAGTATTAGTTCAAAGAGGATAAAAGCAGGTAAAATAGATTAAAACTATCGTTTCAAAGCTGTCCAAATGTGACTGTTTACACGCATCAGCTGCCGACCGGAAGTTCTTCGCATTCTCCTTGCGCATACACGCAAAGCATAATGATGGGTAATTTTGCGTTCCAAGAAAAAGGTCTATATATGCATTTTAAAATATATTAAATGTATTTAAATACAATTGTTGTCTGTAAAAGTTTTATAAACTATAGGAAATTACATAAAATGAGCTTTTACATGTCATTATTTTCTTGTGTAACTCTCTTCTACTGTCAGACACTTGGGCACTGTAAACAATTTAAATTCCTTTCATTTTATGGTTAAAAATGTAAAAACACCTGTGTTTTAAAGTATTAACATCTAAATTATAGCTTCTTACGCAGATAAAAGTGAGAGTAATGCAGGTAATTCTCAAAGTCAATTTACGGTAATTTAGCGTAAATAATTACTGCTCAAAGGCACATTGGCTTAGTGGTTAGCACCTTCACTTCATAGCAAGAAGGTTGCTGGTTCAAGTCCCAGCTGTGTCAGTTGGCATTTCTGTGTGGAGTTTGCATGTTCATTCTTTACAATTGTTGGCAGGAGCTTTAATTCAACCCCATTTTGATTATGCTACGTCATTTTGGTACAGTAGCTGCTCACAAAATTTGAAGGAGAAATTGCAAAAGGCACAAAATAAATTAGTACGAATAATTTTAAAAATGCATCCTAGAGCACATTTGCACAAAGAGTCTTTTAATAAATTAGGTATGTTAACTGTTAGTAATAGAGTGTGTTTTTTAAAACTGGGAATGGTACGTAAAATGTTTAATAATGTGAGAGAGAGAATTATGATAGGGTACCTGTCAAAAAGTTTGATGGATTGTAGCCCCGCCCCCTAAGGCGGGACTTCCGGTCTAAGCCCCGCCCCTTTTATATAAACTTTATAGTTCCGGTAATTAGATTCTTATCGGTTTAATATAAAATAATAATTCCGGTAATTAGATTTTTATCAGACTAATTAAATTATTGATTCCGGTAATTAGATTTTTATCAGACTGAAATAAAATTATTATTATAATAATATCGGTAATTAAATTAATGTTATTAGAACCATTATTTTATATTTTTAGTTATTTGACTAAATTATATTATTATATTACAATATATTATATTATATTAAGTTATATAAAATTTTTATTTTATTAAATAAAATTATGTATTGTATTATATTATATCATAATAAGTTATATTAAATCATTATTTTATTAACTTATATTATAATTATATCATATTATATAATATTATTATATTATATTATTATAATATTTATATTTATATTAAATTTAATTATGTTATATATCATTATTATTCTATTCTATTCTATTCTATTATATTATATTCTATTCTATTCTATTATATTATATTATATTATATTATATTATATTATATTATATTATATTATATTATATTATATTATATTATATTATATAATTACATTATTATATTCTATTATATTCTATTCTATTCTATTATATTATATTATATTATATTATATTCTATTCTATTATATTATATTATATTATATTATATTATATTATATTATATTATATTATATTATATTATATTATATTATATAATTACATTATTATATTCTATTATATTCTATTCTATTCTATTATATTATATTATATTATATTATATTATATTATAATTAATAAACTATTAACATAAACATTTCTTTATGTTCATACCGATGTTTCCTCTGTGTGTCAGTCTGGGCCTGAGCGTGTGAGTGATGATAAGGAAAACTTTGGATAACATCCCGTCAACTGCTTGTGAAAGATAGATTTATATCAGATGTAGAATATGTATATCTGATTGTATGTGGTGGGTGTCTCCCACTAAATACTATATGTTGTTAGGTGATTAGAAAGTGTGTTGATATCTATATATCCACATCCAGTCAACTGTATGCATATGTATGTGTGTGTGTGTGTGTCTGTGTCTGTGTGTGTGTGTGTGTGTGTGTGTGTGTGTGTGTGTGTGTGTGTGTGTGTGTGTACGTGTGCGCGCGCTCGAGCGAACTTGGGTCTGGCTTTGTATGTTTGAATACATGACACAGTATTTACTAAATATGTTCATTTATAGGTTATGTTGTTTTTTTACATTTTTACTACATTAATACATATTTAAAGACACACAAACTTTTTAATGTATCTTTGTCTGACTATTAATTTCAAATATGTTTACAATATTTTTTTGTCGGCTTAGCCCCTTTATTAATCCGCGGTCACCACAGCGGAATGAGTCGCTAACTTATCCAGCAAGTTTTTAGGCAGCGGACCCCCTTCCAGCCGCAACCCATCTCTGGGAAAATGTTTACAATATTAATCCAGTAAATAACACATCTTAATCTTTATTGACAATAAATTGTCACACCTTTTAAAACAACGTTATCTAAAATTTAATATTCTAAAATGTTGAAAAACACAGATGTAAATTCAAGTTGTCTTTATAATTAATGAAAACTTTTATTATAAAAAAGCAATTTGAAATGAAAGTTTTTCCTTTGACTAACATGTTTTTAATTTATTTACATGCATGACCTGTAATTTATGGCACACATTGTAATACAGTTAATCCAAAGCCTAATGTTTTGAGCACTGGTCATCACTGATGTTGGTTTAAAAAATCAACATAAAATATTTACTAAAAAGGACTTATCACTCTTTAGACATTATTGTTATTTCTGTTTCAAAAGATAAATAAAATGTAATTTTATTACAATAAATTGTAGTAATTGCATTACTAGACAACTTAGTTACTGAATTTTAAATTCAAACTGTTTTTAATTCATTGCAAATACTTGATCATATAAAGAGAAATATGTATATTATTCAGAATAATGGAATAACACTGATATTTATTTTAAGAAGAAAAATTGGCTCTCAGTTTATCTAAAAACAGTACAGCTCCGGCCCTTAGTTAAATCTACTTAATGTTTTATAGTAAAATTTTCTAGTTTAACTACTGAATCCACTATTTACATGTTCATACAATAGTGGCAAATCTAGTAAGTTTACAAATTTGTCAAAATTAGTCAAGTTTACAAATAGTTCTTGAAAGTAGACTGATTACTTTTTTACAGGGTAAATGATGCTTTTCTTCTACCAATAGATTTAATCAAGATTATTGTCACTACACACAATTTGTTGGGAGTGTATATGTTTCTTTAAACAATGTTTTTTATTGGCAAACACATTTTCAAATGATCAAACTAAAATCTAACGGAATGTTTTTCACTCTGAATATAAATGCTTTATCTGTGCATTTCACTTGGAAAAGTGATGTTTAAAATACTATTCATTAAACTTACTGCATGACTGGAGTTTTATTTTTTACAAACCAATAGCATTGACCTAATTCATGCTTTTGATTTTCCACTCTGTAGCAGTTTTTCAACACAAAATGTAAACGTTTTATGCATGTGCTAAAAATCTGTAATTTTGCACCACTGTCAGAGTTTGTATGTAACAAAGCATACATGTTTTTAAAACTGTCAGTTTTCAAAAGTTACTTAACGTTGTCTCCTTTCTTCTGGAGTTTTTAGGAACAACAATGTTTCATTTGTGGGGGAAAGAAAAAAAAAAGTGATGTTTTGAAATACATTGGTTACACCAATATGGTGTAAAGGTTAGAAGTTGGGGTTTCATCCAGACGGCTGGGGCTCAACGCCTGATTTTTTAATGCTTTTTAACCTCTAAAGTGTCCCAAGTAACATTAATAACAACACTTAGCCACAATTATTTGTATCGCAGTTGAAGGCTACACTTAATACTGCCAGCAAAACACAATAATAACAAAGAGTAAACACTTTCTTATTTTAAGAATACTTTGCAGTAAACTTTAATGCATTAGTAAGTTTATTTTATCCACCTTCTGATGCAGAATGCTTTTGAAACATTTAATTATGTTTTTATGACCACGGGCATCTCACCAAAATATTTGACCTAATTCAAGTAACCAGTGCTGCAGTTTTTAATCACAAAATGTCTTTACAAACTTTTTTGCGTATGTGTTAAAAGTCTAATTTTACACAACTCTTATAGCGTCCGTTACAATGCATACAGTAAATGTCACAATAACCATTTCTACTGCCAATTATCTTTTGGTGTCTAATTCTTCACAATATTTTTTCACGAGAACTATGAATCTACAAAGGCAAGGCAAGGCAAGACAAGGCAAGTTTATTTCTATAGCACATTTCATACACAGTGGTAATTTAAAGTGCTTTACATAAACAGGAATAAAAGAGACAACTATAAGAAAAATAAAAACAAATAATGAAAAATTTTAAAAAATGATAAAAACAGATCAAATGTGTTAAAACAAGTTATAAAAGAATGAAAAGAAGAGAAAAACATATTAGTGTGATCTGTCAATAGTGCGATCTGTCTACAAAACTAAAAGAATAGTTGCCACTAAATCTGCATTAATATCTTGTTCAACAGTGTCTAATGTACTGTGTATTAAAACTGTATTCTTTTGAACTGTCATGAAAGTTTGCGTTGTGAATGTTTTGGTTTTAAACCAGAGACAACCAACAATATTATGTATACCTTTTGTTCAAATACTTTTTCAAATGAAAGATAAATTATGAAATTGTATGTCAGTGCATCTTTAAAACTAAATTGGGCAAAAAAAAATTAGGTTGTCTTTCTAAACTGACTACAAAACCGTTATACATGAGAACTGTGTGTTATTGGGTTGACTTAAACGTTAACCAATTTTAATAAATGTTCTACAGTTTATACATTTGCTTTAAACAAGTGACCAGTCCTTGACACACTATGCAACATTCTAATTTTCTAAATATTTAAATATACATTTGGCATTAATACAGGGCTTTAATCAGTTTTGACAATGTTTCTATGATTTGTTTCACACCATCATGTTTTGCAGCTAGCTCAATTTTTAACTTTTTTACAGGAAAGGCATAGACACTTGAGTTGATAAACTTTTATTTCAAGTAAATATACACTGAAATAGAGTAGTACATAACAAACAAACATGGATTGCATTACCATAATAAAGACAAATTAACTAAGAAAAAAAAAATACATTTATACAGTCATACATTGAAGAAAAAACAGGGTACACCAGAACAATAAAGACATTACTGAATATTACCAAACAACAAAGAAATGCTGCTAAAAGCATTCTGTCATGTCCTAGTATGTGGCTAGTCATAACTTCCACAATCTCAGCAATATTTGTTATTTTGTTTTGTGAAACCAGTGACACACAAATATCTGTTATATATGTGGACATACATAGAACCTGCGTTACCCCCCATCTCATCACTCAATTCAGTCAGCACCTCCAGAATTTTTGTATTGGTTGCACAGACAGCACCATTGTTATGAAAACACAGGTGTGTCAAATGATTTATCGTATCGGCCCATGAGTTTAGGTCCCTCTCACAACGTCCATTTCTCTCTTGAGATTTTTCACACGTTTGCCATCTCCGTACAATCATGTTTAGAATCACACACATCATTAATGATCTTCTCCAGAAGAAAAACCATATGGTCCCTATAATGCTGTTTAAACATGTTGTCCACAATTGACCTTATTTGACAATCAAAAACAGGGTTGCACTCGTACTCGGGCCTTTCATGCGCATTATCGTCAGTATTTTGAGAACAATAGCAACCAACCATCTTTGCATGGTGGCTGTCAGAAAAAAAATCTGAAAATATTTTTAAGAAAACGTTTTTTCTTTAATCACAATACAAAGTTTGACCCATAATCTGTGTAGATCATATAAAGTAGTACCTTAAAGATGCGGCCTGTGTCCTTAAACAGTGATAGTTCAGCCCTAATAGTTCAGTGCAAACAAGACCAAAGTAGGGGCTGTGGTCCTCAAAGATAGTACCTTTTTATGTCTTTAATCTTCTTTTTACTCCTGATCAATTGGTTCTTGTAGAAAGCTTTAGGATCAGTGACTGTAGCCAGAAGCATTACTCCTTGGTAGCTAGAAGTAAAAATGGGTGCTTTATCTACACATTCAAACAGGCCCGCCCTCACTCACGGGGAGGTACTATGAACATCTGCTATGGTGTCATAAAACTCATGATAGTTGACATCTTGTCTTTTATTTAAGACATAGGCGTGATGATGTAGGGATACCTATTTTAAAAATAAAAATAAAGATACAGAGTCATACCGTAAATATATTCACAATGAAAGATTTTAGAGAACTAATATTATAGATTTTTTACATTTCATGGAAGTTTTAGGTTGACAAAATATAATGCACAGCTGAAGTCATCTCAAAACTCATTGCCAAAATGGACAATACAATTAATTTGAATGTTTTTAAGCAAATATGTACAGTCTTTTCAACATTATTCTGCAGTTTGAATTGTTCAATACAATTGTTTATTTGGTTTCCTATTTGGGCTCAAAGCAGTCACATATTTAACTGAAATTTGCATCTTTCATGATAGTGTTCTTTTTCAAAGAATGATTGAGAAGAAATAGGATTACATCTACACTTGCATATTCTTTTTAGAATTTAAGTGAACTATACTTGTAAGAAAATACAATTAAATTTATGAAATAACCCATATTCCATAACTTATTACAATGCCTTTGAGGTCAAGAAAGAGATCAAGTTTAGGAGTCATTACCTCATAATTGGTTATTAGATAAAAGTTATTTTAAAAAGTCAAGTTTGGTTAAAAACCTAGGCTTTCTTAAATTTGTTCTGTTAAAACATAAAGAAAATTTTAAAAATCAAGTTATGCATTATACGTTCTGGAGATATATAAACATACACTTTACCATCAGATAATCTACGAATAACAATATTCACCAATTTTATACAAAGGGGACCAAAACCGTTTGCTTATGTTTGTTGCAGAGTAGCAATAAGATTTTTTTTTTTTTTTTTTTTTTTAATGTTATGTGATACTAAATCTATTTTCTGGCCTATAATTTTAGTGATATACTTATTATAAAGTTGAAATAAAAAGCTGATACATTTAGTTAAACATCATGTGCTTGACATTTTGGTAAATAGTTAAAACTTCTGATTGTACTAATTGAATATTTAGCATTTTGAAAGGTAAATATGTGTCAGGGTATGTAAAGCTGACACCTCTAACTTGTTTGGTTGAGATTTGTGGAATGTTTCCACAAATTGAAATATTAAAGTGTTTTTCTTATTCACTATTCAGCAACTTCGATGCAACATTGTAAAAGTGTTAGAAATATACAAAAGTACATGTCATGCTGTTTTGTAAAAACAGACAGTCATATCAGTAAAGAACTGCACTTCCTGTGACAAACATTTTGTTTTGCTGTAAATCTTTAATATTTTAATGTATCGGGCAGGATGTAAGCATACAACTTACATATAACTGACTTTTTGTACGACAATCTTTCGATGAACATGTTTACAGTATATTGCAACATTTTAGAGTGGTCTTTGAAATAGTTACAATATCACAGATGTAAAGTACTCGAACAATGTTTGAACAATGTTAGCTGATTGCTGTACTTAAGTACAACTTTTATGATTTGTACCCTACTTGAGTACAGTTAAAATTAATGTTTACTTTTACTTCATTACTTTTTTAAAAACAGTATTTTTTTTCACAACTTTCAATTTTATTTATTCTCAAAAAAAGTTCCTCACTCCTAACAAAACGACAAAGCTGCTTAAATTAATGTTATTTACTATGTAATTGACATTCATTTCAATATTCCATCAAACTGGTCAGACATGCTCTTCGATTGTTTAGAAGTCATGTCCTGTCACATTGAGCTCTACAATACACATCAACCCCAGTAAGTCTGCTATCAGTACACTTCTGTTAAGCAGTTCATAAGAAAATATACATTCAGTCCATTGTCTGTGTACACATTCACATAATTTTATTTAGATGCCGCACAGAAATAAATTTAAACCTCACTTAAGTATATTTAAACTTATACAAACAGAAAGTGTTTAGTTATTTGTCCTACAGTATGCTTGGTCATTGTTTTTCACGTACAATTTTATTACAGTACGTGTTCTAAGTACATTTGGTTAGTAGTTATTTTGACACCCTTTGATTAATTGGGCACATTATTTTTCTACATAATGTTATAGACACATGTATTAAGACAGAGAATAAATTAGTTTGAGTCGACTTAACTGAAATGAACTGCGAACATGTCAAATCTTTATAAAAGACGGTAATCTTATAATAACACAAATTTAACTGCTTACTGCAGTGAGAAAAATATTAAAATGAAATCACAAAAACATAAAAAGTATACATGCAGCTAGACAAAGAGCCTGTATACTGTCAATATTTACATGTTTACTGAATTCTTTTCAGTATAGAGTATACTGTAAAAGTATAATTTCAGGTGTGACAGCAGTAAACATTAAGCACATAAGTAGCTAACTATAACATTTTTATTTATACATCCTGTCAACTTATGAGAATAGTAGTAGTTCACTTATACTTGTAGTAGATAAATAGTTTGTGCTGGAAATGATGCAATGAAATGATGCATTTATGTCTGCACTTAAACCATCCATATGAGAACTGTCGGTGCTGCATGCTCAATGCTTCAACATTTTCACCACAGGTCTGACTTTCCAACCAATTTAGCGTTATAATTTTTAGTGATACAGTGTCCATATTACTCTAGTGTCTTGAAACTTGCAAGAGTACAGCTAGTGTGGCCTTGGTTAACTAGTAGTACACAAAGCAGTTACCACAAGGGATAGTGTGTTATTGAAAACATGTCATGCAATTTGTAGAAACCAATTTAGAAAACAACTGAAGTAACCGCTGAGCATTTTATCTCAGAATAAGTGCAGTGTTAGATTACCTGTGGATTTTGAAAATGTTTATAATTTAATAAAAATTATAAACATTATTAAAAAATTATAAAAATAATTGTAATAAAAATAACAAAAGCTTCAAACATTATTCAAACATGTAATGAACTTACACAGTCATATGGTCAAAGTATACTTGTTGCTAATCAAATATAGCACATAAAAATACATTAAATACCCAAGAGAATATGCTGTAGTACAAATTATGTACAATTCAAATATACCAAATGTAATATTTAAAAATATGCCATTTCAAGATAGCAAATAATTAATTACATTGAATTATACAGGCTCTTTGTCTAGCTGCATGTATACTTTTTATGTTTTTGTGATTTCATTTTAATATTTTTCTCACTGCAGTAAGCAGTTAAATTTGTGTTATTATAAGATTACCGTCTTTTATAAAGATTTGACATGTTCGCAGTTCATTTCAGTTAAGTCGACTCAAACTAATTTATTCTCTGTCTTAATACATGTGTCTATAACATTATGTAGAAAAATAATGTGCCCAATTAATCAAAGGGTGTCAAAATAACTACTAACCAAATGTACTTAGAACACGTACTGTAATAAAATTGTACGTGAAAAACAATGACCAAGCATACTGTAGGACAAATAACTAAACACTTTCTGTTTGTATAAGTTTAAATATACTTAAGTGAGGTTTAAATTTATTTCTGTGCGGCATCTAAATAAAATTATGTGAATGTGTACACAGACAATGGACTGAATGTATATTTTCTTATGAACTGCTTAACAGAAGTGTACTGATAGCAGACTTACTGGGGTTGATGTGTATTGTAGAGCTCAATGTGACAGGACATGACTTCTAAACAATCGAAGAGCATGTCTGACCAGTTTGATGGAATATTGAAATGAATGTCAATTACATAGTAAATAACATTAATTTAAGCAGCTTTGTCGTTTTGTTAGGAGTGAGGAACTTTTTTTGAGAATAAATAAAATTGAAAGTTGTGAAAAAAAATACTGTTTTTAAAAAAGTAATGAAGTAAAAGTAAACATTAATTTTAACTGTACTCAAGTAGGGTACAAATCATAAAAGTTGTACTTAAGTACAGCAATCAGCTAACATTGTTCAAACATTGTTCGAGTACTTTACATCTGTGATATTGTAACTATTTCAAAGACCACTCTAAAATGTTGCAATATACTGTAAACATGTTCATCGAAAGATTGTCGTACAAAAAGTCAGTTATATGTAAGTTGTATGCTTACATCCTGCCCGATACATTAAAATATTAAAGATTTACAGCAAAACAAAATGTTTGTCACAGGAAGTGCAGTTCTTTACTGATATGACTGTCTGTTTTTACAAAACAGCATGACATGTACTTTTGTATATTGCTAACACTTTTACAATGTTGCATCGAAGTTGCTGAATAGTGAATAAGAAGAACACTTTAATATTTCAATTTGTGGAAACATTCCACAAATCTCAACCAAACAAGTTAGAGGTGTCAGCTTTACATACCCTGACACATATTTACCTTTCAAAATGCTAAATATTCAATTAGTACAATCAGAAGTTTTAACTATTTACCAAAATGTCAAGCACATGATGTTTAACTAAATGTATCAGCTTTTTATTTCAACTTTATAATAAGTATATCACTAAAATTATAGGCCAGAAAATAGATTTAGTATCACATAACATTAAAAAAAAAAAAAAAAAAAAATCTTATTGCTACTCTGCAACAAACATAAGCAAACGGTTTTGGTCCCCTTTGTATAAAATTGGTGAATATTGTTATTCGTAGATTATCTGATGGTAAAGTGTATGTTTATATATCTCCAGAACGTATAATGCATAACTTGATTTTTAAAATTTTCTTTATGTTTTAACAGAACAAATTTAAGAAAGCCTAGGTTTTTAACCAAACTTGACTTTTTAAAATAACTTTTATCTAATAACCAATTATGAGGTAATGACTCCTAAACTTGATCTCTTTCTTGACCTCAAAGGCATTGTAATAAGTTATGGAATATGGGTTATTTCATAAATTTAATTGTATTTTCTTACAAGTATAGTTCACTTAAATTCTAAAAAGAATATGCAAGTGTAGATGTAATCCTATTTCTTCTCAATCATTCTTTGAAAAAGAACACTATCATGAAAGATGCAAATTTCAGTTAAATATGTGACTGCTTTGAGCCCAAATAGGAAACCAAATAAACAATTGTATTGAACAATTCAAACTGCAGAATAATGTTGAAAAGACTGTACATATTTGCTTAAAAACATTCAAATTAATTGTATTGTCCATTTTGGCAATGAGTTTTGAGATGACTTCAGCTGTGCATTATATTTTGTCAACCTAAAACTTCCATGAAATGTAAAAAATCTATAATATTAGTTCTCTAAAATCTTTCATTGTGAATATATTTACGGTATGACTCTGTATCTTTATTTTTATTTTTAAAATAGGTATCCCTACATCATCACGCCTATGTCTTAAATAAAAGACAAGATGTCAACTATCATGAGTTTTATGACACCATAGCAGATGTTCATAGTACCTCCCCGTGAGTGAGGGCGGGCCTGTTTGAATGTGTAGATAAAGCACCCATTTTTACTTCTAGCTACCAAGGAGTAATGCTTCTGGCTACAGTCACTGATCCTAAAGCTTTCTACAAGAACCAATTGATCAGGAGTAAAAAGAAGATTAAAGACATAAAAAGGTACTATCTTTGAGGACCACAGCCCCTACTTTGGTCTTGTTTGCACTGAACTATTAGGGCTGAACTATCACTGTTTAAGGACACAGGCCGCATCTTTAAGGTACTACTTTATATGATCTACACAGATTATGGGTCAAACTTTGTATTGTGATTAAAGAAAAAACGTTTTCTTAAAAATATTTTCAGATTTTTTTTCTGACAGCCACCATGCAAAGATGGTTGGTTGCTATTGTTCTCAAAATACTGACGATAATGCGCATGAAAGGCCCGAGTACGAGTGCAACCCTGTTTTTGATTGTCAAATAAGGTCAATTGTGGACAACATGTTTAAACAGCATTATAGGGACCATATGGTTTTTCTTCTGGAGAAGATCATTAATGATGTGTGTGATTCTAAACATGATTGTACGGAGATGGCAAACGTGTGAAAAATCTCAAGAGAGAAATGGACGTTGTGAGAGGGACCTAAACTCATGGGCCGATACGATAAATCATTTGACACACCTGTGTTTTCATAACAATGGTGCTGTCTGTGCAACCAATACAAAAATTCTGGAGGTGCTGACTGAATTGAGTGATGAGATGGGGGGTAACGCAGGTTCTATGTATGTCCACATATATAACAGATATTTGTGTGTCACTGGTTTCACAAAACAAAATAACAAATATTGCTGAGATTGTGGAAGTTATGACTAGCCACATACTAGGACATGACAGAATGCTTTTAGCAGCATTTCTTTGTTGTTTGGTAATATTCAGTAATGTCTTTATTGTTCTGGTGTACCCTGTTTTTTCTTCAATGTATGACTGTATAAATGTATTTTTTTTTTCTTAGTTAATTTGTCTTTATTATGGTAATGCAATCCATGTTTGTTTGTTATGTACTACTCTATTTCAGTGTATATTTACTTGAAATAAAAGTTTATCAACTCAAGTGTCTATGCCTTTCCTGTAAAAAAGTTAAAAATTGAGCTAGCTGCAAAACATGATGGTGTGAAACAAATCATAGAAACATTGTCAAAACTGATTAAAGCCCTGTATTAATGCCAAATGTATATTTAAATATTTAGAAAATTAGAATGTTGCATAGTGTGTCAAGGACTGGTCACTTGTTTAAAGCAAATGTATAAACTGTAGAACATTTATTAAAATTGGTTAACGTTTAAGTCAACCCAATAACACACAGTTCTCATGTATAACGGTTTTGTAGTCAGTTTAGAAAGACAACCTAATTTTTTTTTGCCCAATTTAGTTTTAAAGATGCACTGACATACAATTTCATAATTTATCTTTCATTTGAAAAAGTATTTGAACAAAAGGTATACATAATATTGTTGGTTGTCTCTGGTTTAAAACCAAAACATTCACAACGCAAACTTTCATGACAGTTCAAAAGAATACAGTTTTAATACACAGTACATTAGACACTGTTGAACAAGATATTAATGCAGATTTAGTGGCAACTATTCTTTTAGTTTTGTAGACAGATCGCACTATTGACAGATCACACTAATATGTTTTTCTCTTCTTTTCATTCTTTTATAACTTGTTTTAACACATTTGATCTGTTTTTATCATTTTTTAAAATTTTTCATTATTTGTTTTTATTTTTCTTATAGTTGTCTCTTTTATTCCTGTTTATGTAAAGCACTTTAAATTACCACTGTGTATGAAATGTGCTATAGAAATAAACTTGCCTTGTCTTGCCTTGCCTTGCCTTTGTAGATTCATAGTTCTCGTGAAAAAATATTGTGAAGAATTAGACACCAAAAGATAATTGGCAGTAGAAATGGTTATTGTGACATTTACTGTATGCATTGTAACGGACGCTATAAGAGTTGTGTAAAATTAGACTTTTAACACATACGCAAAAAAGTTTGTAAAGACATTTTGTGATTAAAAACTGCAGCACTGGTTACTTGAATTAGGTCAAATATTTTGGTGAGATGCCCGTGGTCATAAAAACATAATTAAATGTTTCAAAAGCATTCTGCATCAGAAGGTGGATAAAATAAACTTACTAATGCATTAAAGTTTACTGCAAAGTATTCTTAAAATAAGAAAGTGTTTACTCTTTGTTATTATTGTGTTTTGCTGGCAGTATTAAGTGTAGCCTTCAACTGCGATACAAATAATTGTGGCTAAGTGTTGTTATTAATGTTACTTGGGACACTTTAGAGGTTAAAAAGCATTAAAAAATCAGGCGTTGAGCCCCAGCCGTCTGGATGAAACCCCAACTTCTAACCTTTACACCATATTGGTGTAACCAATGTATTTCAAAACATCACTTTTTTTTTTCTTTCCCCCACAAATGAAACATTGTTGTTCCTAAAAACTCCAGAAGAAAGGAGACAACGTTAAGTAACTTTTGAAAACTGACAGTTTTAAAAACATGTATGCTTTGTTACATACAAACTCTGACAGTGGTGCAAAATTACAGATTTTTAGCACATGCATAAAACGTTTACATTTTGTGTTGAAAAACTGCTACAGAGTGGAAAATCAAAAGCATGAATTAGGTCAATGCTATTGGTTTGTAAAAAATAAAACTCCAGTCATGCAGTAAGTTTAATGAATAGTATTTTAAACATCACTTTTCCAAGTGAAATGCACAGATAAAGCATTTATATTCAGAGTGAAAAACATTCCGTTAGATTTTAGTTTGATCATTTGAAAATGTGTTTGCCAATAAAAAACATTGTTTAAAGAAACATATACACTCCCAACAAATTGTGTGTAGTGACAATAATCTTGATTAAATCTATTGGTAGAAGAAAAGCATCATTTACCCTGTAAAAAAGTAATCAGTCTACTTTCAAGAACTATTTGTAAACTTGACTAATTTTGACAAATTTGTAAACTTACTAGATTTGCCACTATTGTATGAACATGTAAATAGTGGATTCAGTAGTTAAACTAGAAAATTTTACTATAAAACATTAAGTAGATTTAACTAAGGGCCGGAGCTGTACTGTTTTTAGATAAACTGAGAGCCAATTTTTCTTCTTAAAATAAATATCAGTGTTATTCCATTATTCTGAATAATATACATATTTCTCTTTATATGATCAAGTATTTGCAATGAATTAAAAACAGTTTGAATTTAAAATTCAGTAACTAAGTTGTCTAGTAATGCAATTACTACAATTTATTGTAATAAAATTACATTTTATTTATCTTTTGAAACAGAAATAACAATAATGTCTAAAGAGTGATAAGTCCTTTTTAGTAAATATTTTATGTTGATTTTTTAAACCAACATCAGTGATGACCAGTGCTCAAAACATTAGGCTTTGGATTAACTGTATTACAATGTGTGCCATAAATTACAGGTCATGCATGTAAATAAATTAAAAACATGTTAGTCAAAGGAAAAACTTTCATTTCAAATTGCTTTTTTATAATAAAAGTTTTCATTAATTATAAAGACAACTTGAATTTACATCTGTGTTTTTCAACATTTTAGAATATTAAATTTTAGATAACGTTGTTTTAAAAGGTGTGACAATTTATTGTCAATAAAGATTAAGATGTGTTATTTACTGGATTAATATTGTAAACATTTTCCCAGAGATGGGTTGCGGCTGGAAGGGGGTCCGCTGCCTAAAAACTTGCTGGATAAGTTAGCGACTCATTCCGCTGTGGTGACCGCGGATTAATAAAGGGGCTAAGCCGACAAAAAAATATTGTAAACATATTTGAAATTAATAGTCAGACAAAGATACATTAAAAAGTTTGTGTGTCTTTAAATATGTATTAATGTAGTAAAAATGTAAAAAAACAACATAACCTATAAATGAACATATTTAGTAAATACTGTGTCATGTATTCAAACATACAAAGCCAGACCCAAGTTCGCTCGAGCGCGCGCACACGTACACACACACACACACACACACACACACACACACACACAGACACAGACACACACACACACACACACACACACACACACACACACACACACACACACACACACACACACACACACACACACATACATATGCATACAGTTGACTGGATGTGGATATATAGATATCAACACACTTTCTAATCACCTAACAACATATAGTATTTAGTGGGAGACACCCACCACATACAATCAGATATACATATTCTACATCTGATATAAATCTATCTTTCACAAGCAGTTGACGGGATGTTATCCAAAGTTTTCCTTATCATCACTCACACGCTCAGGCCCAGACTGACACACAGAGGAAACATCGGTATGAACATAAAGAAATGTTTATGTTAATAGTTTATTAATTATAATATAATATAATATAATATAATATAATATAATATAATAGAATAGAATATAATAGAATATAATAATGTAATTATATAATATAATATAATATAATATAATATAATATAATATAATATAATAGAATAGAATATAATATAATATAATATAATATAATAGAATAGAATAGAATAGAATAGAATATAATAATGTAATTATATAATATAATATAATATAATATAATATAATATAATATAATATAATATAATATAATATAATATAATAGAATAGAATAGAATAGAATATAATATAATAGAATAGAATAGAATAGAATAATAATGATATATAACATAATTAAATTTAATATAAATATAAATATTATAATAATATAATATAATAATATTATATAATATGATATAATTATAATATAAGTTAATAAAATAATGATTTAATATAACTTATTATGATATAATATAATACAATACATAATTTTATTTAATAAAATAAAAATTTTATATAACTTAATATAATATAATATATTGTAATATAATAATATAATTTAGTCAAATAACTAAAAATATAAAATAATGGTTCTAATAACATTAATTTAATTACCGATATTATTATAATAATAATTTTATTTCAGTCTGATAAAAATCTAATTACCGGAATCAATAATTTAATTAGTCTGATAAAAATCTAATTACCGGAATTATTATTTTATATTAAACCGATAAGAATCTAATTACCGGAACTATAAAGTTTATATAAAAGGGGCGGGGCTTAGACCGGAAGTCCCGCCTTAGGGGGCGGGGCTACAATCCATCAAACTTTTTGACAGGTACCCTATCATAATTCTCTCTAATGTGGTTCCTAGCTATTTGATGAACTATTTTCAAATGGTGAGGCAACAGCATTCATACAGTACTAGGAGTTGGGATTTTAATATTTGTTTATTTAAATTTAGAAGTTTAGTGGGGAAAAATATGTTTTTATATACAAGTGCAATCATGTGGAACAAACTACCAAAAGCAATCAAGGAAATAAAAGATTTAAGGTTGTTCAAAAAAGCTATTAAAAGATGGTTGTTTGAGGATAATTAGTTTTGCATGGTGGATGAGGATCTTTTAAATTATGTTACTTGAGTGTGAATAGGTTGGCGGCTGGAGGGACATTGTGCTGGATAGGTTGGCTGTTCGTACCGCTGTGGCGACTGTTTGTTTTATTCTTCATTAGTATTTTGAAGCCATACATTGTTTTTATTTAACAGAGGACCACAATGGAAATAAGCCCAGGGCTTTATTGTGTTTTTATCCTCGACAGTTTTTTTTTAACAAAGTGTATGGAATACTTTTTGTACAGTTTGTCTAAAATCTGTCAAATAAAATTCAATTCAATTCAATTCAATTCACCCCGTGTTGGCGTGGGTTTCCTCAAGGTGCTCTGGTTCCCCCCACAGTCCCCCCACAGTCAGTATGTGAACTGAATAAACAAAATTGGTTGCAGTGTGTGTGTGTGAATGAGTGTGTATGGATGTTTTCCAGTACTGGGTTGCAGCGGGAAGGCCATCCGCTGTGTAAAACATATGCTGGATAAGTTGGCAGTTCATTCCGCTGTGGTGACCCCAGATAAATACACAGACTAAGCCGAAGAAAAAAAAAAAATGAATTAATAATTACCTATTAAGAGGTAACATGCTGTAGTATTTTTACAGTGCTTTTTACAATTTACAATTTTTATTATTTTTTTAAAAACAATTTTCCAAAAAGGATTAAAAGCTTTGATTTAAATAGTTTAGCATGCAGATCATGGAATTGGAAACTAGCTGTGAAAAGGGAAAGAAGCCAAAACATATTGTGCATTGTTATCAACCATGATTAATTGCAGTCCCATAGGAAGCAACATAAACACAGTACCACGAGCACATGCATCTTGTGCTCTGCTCTGATTGCAAAAGCAAGATTGCTACTACAATGCCTGGAATATAGCTTGTTTGATTTTAAAAGGTCACCACTATAATGACATTTAGTGACTTTTCTTTATGGTAGTGTTATTTGATTAATGTAACATTCTTTTCTCTGCATTGAGAATGTAAATGTTGACCAGACTAAATTAAGACGAAGATCTTTCCTACTGTATGTGCTGCTCCTCTGCTGCAGTCTCAGGGCACGTCATTCATATCCTGCAGATATTACTGCAGATGCTGAGGTACTAAACCTAGACATCTGGTGTTGGTTGATGTGTGAAATTTATAGGTGTTTTTTTTCTGCTCGCATGACATTTGTTTGGTTCTGGATTGCTGTTCAAAGCCCCTCACGTCCATCTCATTCCATCATTTGCTCCCATTTTGACATGTGTAAGCAGAGTCATAAAAGTCACATGCTGTTTTTGCCAATGTTATGCCACTGCTATGAGACGTGAGCAGCTAGCTAAACTCAATTAGAAATGGCAGTTTGAGAGGCTGCTGATTAAAACTCAGGAGGGTGTTGAACGCTGTTGTTGGGGTCTCCACAGAAAGTTCCCTAATAAACCTGGCACAGATAATGCAGGTTTGGTTGTGTTTCGTTAATTGTTTTTCCAGATTTAGCAGAATTATTGATCGATCCTCCATTCTTCTCTGTTCCAGGTAGCTTTTTTTTTTTTGTTTAGCTGTGATCACAAATTGCTGTCGCTATTGATCTCCTGAATGCCTTTGAAATCCATTTCATTGTGGCTTCCTGGGTGGCCATAAAACAGCTATTTCTGTGATAAATGGCTGTGAAATAGTTCTTTATAAATATTTATCAGCAGGCTAATTTTGTGCCAGTGAAGTGATGGAAGTGCTGATGCTGCCGTATTCCTCCGGGCGCATCTTTTCCCTCAGGCCATCATGAAGATCTGGGTGTATGGGCAAAGGGGATGTGTGTAGCACTTTGTTGATAAGTAGTTATTTAACTAAGACTTTTTTTGCCGACTAATGACAAGCTATTTGACGGGCTTGTTAATATTAGGCTATTAAAGGACCCAACAGAAGTGCTGACCATAGGAAGCTTTGTCTCATAAATAAGGTTGTAAACTCTCTCAAGGCCAAGTTCAACTTTTGTTTTGTTAGCTGTTAGGCAACTTTGAAGACGTTTCCAGAGTTTCCCCTCCAGGTGCTCTGGAACACACACTTTTCCGGGTGCTTTGAAATCCAAATAAGTTCATTTTGTTATGGTAATGTTAGTGAGCAAAACGCCGGATTTAACTTTGTTGTTTCTTTAACCCTTATGTACTGTTTAAATTGACTACTCTTTCATTATGTTTGTGGCTGTTTTTGCCCTATTGACTTCCATTATAACAAAATTTTTTGATTGCAAAGCCATGACACCAAATAATCATGGATTCTGGATTGCTGGTGGTTTTACTGTTGATCATCAGTTGGCAGCATTAAACAAATAATTCACAGCACTACTACGGTTACAGAAAAGTTTGTGCTATTATAATTCACTTGCATGTTTTTGTGACATATCATGACACAAATCTGTATAATGACATGGGTATGACACAGGCATTACAAAAAGGAGGTGAAATATGAAGACATTGGTGACGTCCTAATTTCTCAAAATGCGTATAAATCCTACAGAATGAGAGTAAAGAGTATCAGAAAGTAAAGCTGCACACAGTCTCCTGTGATGGTTGGGTTTAGGGGTGGGTTGAGGGCAATATATTATACGGTTTGGACAGTATAAAATGAATGTGAACCTATGTAATGTCCCTACTTTTCACAAAAACAAACATGTGTGTGTGTATTTATATGTATGTATGTATGTGTGTGTGTGTATGTGTATATATATATATATATATATATATATTATATATATATATATATATATATATATATGTGTATGTATGTATGTATGTATGTATGTATGTATGTATGTATGTGTGTGTGTGTGTGTGTGTGTGTGTGTGTGTGTATATATGTATGTGTATGTATATGTATGTAAGTATCTGTGCATTTGCGCTACGAGCACACCGTCTGAATGTGTATTGCTGGAAACATTATAACCCCAATTAGGTCTTCACTTAAACCGGACAAAGTCAACATGTTAGTTTTTCTTTCAAAGAATTTAAAATATGAATAGAAAACGAAAGGTGGAGAGAGCCTACGCTGTTTATTTAAACATCTGACTTATATTGTTACTAGTAGGCTAATATTTTTGTACTTCTTATAATTATTACTATTTATAGTATTGCTGATTAGTAAAGTGCCATTTAGGCCATTTGTGAAGTTCTAAAAAAAATGTATCGTTTAGTTATTATTCTACAATTTCAAGCAGTTAAAGTTATTTAATATTTAACTACAATATCTATAAGCAGTATTGTGTTGTTTTATTAACGAAAGTTAAAAAATAAGCATGTGCGTTTATACGGATGTTTTATTAATTAATATTTAATTAAGTTATAAGTTATTCCTTATTTTTTACATAAAAGGTAAATTAACTTATATAGGCTACTTTATGTGTTGGTGGTACGGGAGGAACATTTTTGCCAGTGAGTAATGTTCTCACCACTTAAGTAATGTTCTCACCACAAAAAATAGATAAATAAAATAACTTGCAAAAAGAATGCAATAAAAAAATGCAAGCTCTTAAACATTCTTCATAATCTGATTTGTACTTGCAATAAACCTATATTGCGCCGACAAGAACAAGCCCTAAAACAAAGTCTAGAGAGAAAGGTTATTAATATTAGTTAATATTAATGATCATAAACACGAACTGCATTGTATGATAAACGGCTTCACAATGTCGTGTCTACGATCTTTTCTCATTGAAGAACAGATAATCCATATTATCGCCGTCTGCCCAGCCAGGTTTTCATCTGTTTTTTCTTCTCACTACAAACAATAAAGTATGGCTCTAAGATCATGTCTTCAGCACCAGACCAGTGGTTTATATTATATTTTACACCTTATTTCTTTCCGTTTTACTTTAAAGACCATAAATGTTATAAATAATATATAAATATATATATATATATATATATATATATATATATATATATATATATATATATATATATATATAAAAAAAATATATATATATATAAAAAAAAAATATATATATATATATATATATATATATATATATATATATATATATATATATATATATATATATATATATAAATGTTTTATAACGAATATTCATTCATTCATTCGTTTTCTTGTCCCTTTATTAATCCAGGGTCGCCACAGCGGAATGAACAGCCAACTTATTCAGCAAGTTTTTACGCAGCGGATACCCTTCCAGCCGCAACCCATCTCTGGGAAACATCCACACACACACACGCACTCATTCACAATGGACAAGTTAGCTTACCCAATTCACCTGTACCACATGTCTTTGGACTGTGGGGAACACTGGAGCACCCAGAGGAAACCCTCGCAAACACAGGGAGAACATGCAAACTCCACAAAGAAACGCCAACTGAGCCGAGGTTTGAACCAGCGACCTTCTTGCTGTGAGGCGACAGTACTACATACTGCGCCACTGCGTCGCCAATAAGGAATATAATAAATTATAATATTAATTATAGTGTACTAGTGACTACTGTGCAGTGTCCAACAAAACATTTTTATTAGGTTACTCTAATAGAACTGATCCCTAACTAAAAAACGAATGTGAAAATGACAGACAGTACGTCTCTGCTAAAATTTATTTAGGGACAAATTTCTTTTGCGTTTTTTTTCCCTTTAGAGATCCAGAGAGTTGTATTTAAAGGATTAGTTAACTAAAACATGAAATTAATATAAAGTTCTTTCCTTTGTGAGTTTAGTGTGTCTCCGTACTGCTTGCACATTTTAAATACTACTGGCGCACCATGACCTGACGCGGGGATCAGATCTCTGCATTATTGCCTTTAATTTCACAATTTTCAAAATTTCATTGTGTTTTCATATGGTAAAATATCTAAATTTATGTTCTTAAAGTAGTAGGAATGACGGGACTGTTAGTAATTAAAGACAGAAAGAACTTTCACTTTTGAGTGAACTTCTGTCACAGATTATTTTAGTATGATTGACTTTGGCTCCAGATGGCCAGTCATTAACTGCACCTTGGTCCCACATTAATTTTGCATTGACACATTCCTTCCAATAGACAACAATAGTGTAGGTGGCATCTAATGTAAATAACTATGGTTAACATCAAAAACGTGGGTTTGTTTTCTATGTAATTAAATATTTGATTTTTCATGACTTATGATGGGGTAGTTGTCCTCTTCCTAGCTGTTGGTTGCATAGAAAATTGGCTTAATAGTTTATATGATTATGCCTCGCTTAGCATTCGTTCTCTTTTAAGTGTCTCTTTATACTCATTGCTTGTTTGATACATCATCATCATCAGTCCGTCACGCTGGTCGCTGGACTGGATGCTGCAGCTGAGCCTTTAAGCAACCATGCGGAGCGAACAACACTATTTGTGTTTGTGTCCAACTAAATGTTCCATTCGTTATTCCGGGACCCTTGTCCTTTCACTCCGCTCTAATTAGCTTTCTGCTGGGGTGCTCTTCAATGTTGGCGCTATCCTTTGAAATGTGCTGTGTAATGAACAGGGTGGGCACTGTCAGTGTTCTTTTAAGTCTGAATCCCTTGTACCGAGGCTTGTTTGGGCCTGCGAGTGCAAGGGCTTTTATATGCCAAGTGCCCTTATACTGGAAAGCTATCTTTTGTAGCAAGGAAGCTTGAGGTAGCCAGAATGAAAGAATTGCTTTTTTTGGACTGTAGAGACAGCATTCTACAACAATCTCCCCCTTTTTTTGGAAGGATGCCTTACTGGTGAAGAGTTGGGGGTCATGATGTCACTCAGCAGCAGATTAGGGTTGTTGACGAAAGGATGGCCAGTGTGCTCAAAGAAAAGTGCTTGATGCCACCAACAAGGAAAGAGTCATTGGTCAAAGTCAAGTCACCTTTATTTCTGTAGCATTTCATACTAGGGCTGCACGATACTGAAAAAAAACTTCAATATTTTATTTTTCTCTGATACATTTCACCATTGAGTACACTTATACCAGATGAAATGAACATTACTTTTAGGAAAGAATTCATAAATTTAGATTGATTGGGATGAGTTTGTAGGGAAGTGCATCTGTGTAAAATATAATAAACCAATCACAAGCATTGTAAAAATACAGTGGAGCAAAGATATAGAAACATAAATAAACAGTATTTTATAGTTTTCTGGGTGTCTAGCAGTATTTAGACAAAAATTTAAATGATGTAAATGTGAATAAAACTGTATTGTCTTCATTATATATACAGTGGGAACAAAAAGTATTTAGACCCCCTTAAAATTTTCATTCTTTGTTATATTGCGGGCATTTGCTTAAATCGTTTAAGTTCATTAATGTACCAACAGTTTACAGAAAAACACAAGGCCATTTTTGCAGATTTATTAAAAAAGAAAAACTGAAATATCACATGGTCCTACTTTAACTTTCTTCAAGTTGTATGCGTAAACGTCCTTAAAAACACATGCAGATGACAAAAGTTTGATCATTTTTATGGTTAAACTACTAGTAACGAGTCAACAAATCATGTTTGTTTTCAACAGTGGCTCCTGGTCCGCTATAATCTTGACTCGACATTGCAGATTTTGTTATGCAACTTTCAGATGCCCACATTATGATACGGATGCTGAAACAATATATTGTGCAGCACTATTTTATACAGTACAGATGTTTTAAAGCAGCTTCTATCAATGGTTTTTATCAATGGCCAACAAAGTCATTAAGCAGTTCAACAGAAGACAGAATTTTTTATCAGATTGTCTCAGATCAATGTTGATTCAGTTCAGTTCAATATAACTCAGTTTTGAAGAATTCGATTCAAATGAAACGCTGCAAAATGCAGCAGAGTAAGCTAAAATGTTGACAAGAGACTGTATAGGAGGAAGTTTGAGGATCTGCTTTGTATTGAGTATGTATTTCTGGTTCAGTGTGTTTACGTTTGCATTCATGCATTGTGTGTTTGCATTTGACAGGGATGCTTTTAAGCAAAGGAACTTACATTACATTACATTCAAGTCAAGATATTTATTTTAGTAGTTAATGCATTGCTTTGAATTTGAACCCATGTCTTTGGCATTGAGAGATCAGTTTGAAAAATTGTTGTTATATTTATTTATTATATTTGTATTTTTATTTAACATATAATGAAATGTATTAAAAATGTAATCGACAACTTTTTATGTGTTTGTCACTCTCCTATATGAAAAAAACTCAAAGTCCTCAAAAACTCTCTAAAAGTCCTTGAATATGTTATATATAAGATCTTTAAATTTATCAAGTGAAACCGGATTAAATTGAGTTACAACTGGACAATTTCTGTTGAAAAATGGCACATTTAAAGTAATTCACTGCAAGGTTGAGCAAGCAAATCCCACAGTGCTTTCCTTTTTTCCTCCCCAGTCTGTCCTCTAGACTAAGATGTATAATGTTCATAAAGGTATAGATTGTTATAGCACAGAGTATATTTTTTAGTGAAATCAAATGCATGCTTAATGTGATGTGTTTTGTGCCAAATTCTGTAAGTGTTTATTAACGCTATTGACTGACTAAATTTGCTTTATGCATTGCTTTTGTTGCATCCCTGTACAACAACACACATTTATCAGAGCAAACTAATTATAGTCGCACGTCCAAATACATTTTAAATTCTTTTTATATGTGCAAAGGTAATTGAAATAAGCCCGCAAAGGCCATTGTTCCATTGAACTGAATGCTTTTCTTGTGTATGTGATTCAATATTTGCTTTAGAGCTGTGCAAATAACACCTGCTTTCCTGTTCTACATACCTCATGTTTTATCTCTTGTGAGCTAACCTAATAGTATTTACAGCCCACGGTCTGTCCAGTAGGTTGAAATGTGGCAAACATGCTGTTGGAGAAAGTCTGCACAGGTGCAGTGGTGGATGCCTTGACTCAGAACAAGGTTTTGGTTAATACAGGGCACACAAATTCCTCTGTATATTGTGCCAGGCAATAATGCATGGTATAAAAATACAACTGTATATATATATATATATATATATATATATATATATATATATATATATATATATATATATATATATATATATATATATATGTTTTTAAATAATCAGGGTTTTCCCCTAGAATTGTCAGCATTTTTACAGGAACATATCAAAACAATAAAACACTCAGTGATGTGCTTTCGCCAAGAAAATCTGGCAATAATAAAGAAACAAAAGACCCTTTCTGGGTGGGTGACAGGCTCGTGTGATAGAGCCCTGGTTGCTTTTAGGTTATGAAGTTTAGAGACGGAAATATTTATTTTGGGACAGTAACACCTCCTCCCAGTGTAGTTTTTTTGCCCACTGACGTCCTCATTAATGGGTTGTAGTTTGGCAAGAGACCGAGGGGGTGGGAGTTAGAGAGAGAGAGAGAGAGAGAGAGAGAGAGGGAGGGAAAGTTGATCAAATCGCATAGATCTGATAAGCGGTGTATCTAAGCTTGGGTTCTGGTCATGAAAGGGTTTGGTCTCTGAACGGCCGTCAAATACTTTGCGCTGAGTGAAATTCTCAGGAGAACATGTGGAGGTTTTAGAGCTTTGGCTGCTTCACTTGAGCAGGATATCAACTTTCTCATCAGAGCACTTCTATCATCCTGCCACCGTTTCAGAGGACAAACCCGACTGGCGGAATGAACCCAGGAGGAAGTAGATAATCTACTGCGCTCTGGCAGGTGAGACAACTTTAGGGCAGAATGCTCCACCGCAGATAAAGAAAGAGCTTCAAGACAAGGTCGAATGAGAACATCCTGAAACTTTGTGTTTGAATAGTGTAGAAGTGTCTGTACACTGTTCCCTAGCACTGTACACATGAAGTGCTGCTGTTTAAACTGTGATTCTAAGAGGTCTTATTTTAGGATGCCTGATAAGCAGCTTGTTTTTGGTTGAGATTTGGTACAGCCCACTAGTTGACCATTGGATGTGTGGAATGACAAGATGTAAATCTCATTGAAAAAATGTTACAACTGTGTTTAGCAGCCTGCTTATGAAAGGATTTTACAGCTGAGAAAATAGACTATGCTTTGAAGATGTAAAAATGAAGATGTTGCAGATTTCTGGATTCCAAGAGAAGTTTTTTTTTTTTTTTTTGCTATTAATATGTTTAAGGGTTGCAACATAGGGTGCACTGCAAAAAAGCTTTTCTTATTTCCTTTTTTTTTTCTTGTTTCTAGTCCAAATATCTAAAAAGTTTATTTTAAGAAGCATTTTCAAGGCAAGCAAAACAAAATGTCTTGTTTTCAGAAATAATATGCCAATTTTAAGTGATTTTTTTCCCTTAACAAACAAAAAATAATAATCTGCCAGTGGGGTTTTTCCTTTAGACATAAGATTATTTTTCTTAACCCGCGGCAGATTATATTGCTTGTTTTAATTAAAAACTCACTTCATTTTGGCATATTATTTCTTAAAGTAAGACAGTAGGTTTTGCTCTTCTAGAAAATGCTTCTTGATTTAGGAATTTTTAGATGTTTGGACAAGAAACAAAACAAAAAACATCTAAATAAGGAAAAGATTTTTGCTGTGTGGAGAGAGAAATTTGGTTAATCAAGTGGAAAAACCATGTTTGATTGTATACAAACTTTTTGATCCTTTTATCTTGATTTTCCATTGAAAATGTTTGTTTTTGTGGCATGTATTTACTTCTTGCCTGAAGCGTCTTGGCATTGAGGTGACCATTGGGGAAATGCAGCATTTTTGGTGTTCAAACTTTGCAAGTGTATTTTAATTGAAACTAAGTCTGGTGCAGCTGCTCTGTTAGTGCAGTTTATTAGAGTAAATGTGAAAGTTGCCATCTGAACAAACTGGTTCAATTGAAATGTAGATGTAACGCAGACCAAAAGGGATCTTAATGAACCCCATCCAAGTGCCATATTGTTTTAAGATGCACCCATGTGCAGTTCAAGCATACTTAGTTTTTCTTCTACTGTATAATTGTCATGTTGCCTCTTGTAATTCAGGCATTATTTAGATACAGCATGTGTGAATATAGAATTCCTGCTGCTGTTTTGATATTTTTACACATTATATAAGCTCTTCATACAAGATCGCAACTGATTCAATTCATCAAATGTACACACATAGTGTGTTGTTGGCTTAGCACATATTTTACAGCAGTGCTATAGAAAAACCCTTCTGGGATGGCCCAAAAAGTTTTCAGTGCAGATTTATTTAAGAGCATTCGGTGTAACTTGGTGCTACACTTGCTGTAAAACTTTTTTTAGATTACATAATTTATGATAGAGACATTTTTTTTTTACCTATGATTATTGACATGTGCAGGAACCACCTAAATTAATTACAGCAACCTAGACCACACAGAACCTAAAAGGTACACTTTCAAACTTTTAGTTTACAAAAAAGTGCCTCTTGTTTTGGAGGGGTTAAATATAACACAGACAACATCTAAATTTATTTTAATAACTTACAACAGTGTTTTATGAAAGGCTTTTTTATACATTGATACCAAACTTTTGCATTTACACCTCTGCCTGATTTCAGAAGCTTTTTAATTTGGGTAGGCAAAATCCAGGCGGAAACCCCAAAATAGCACTTGATTTTAACTGCCTTCATGTAGACCTCTCTTGAAACAGATTTCCAGTTGTTTTTAAAAGTTGAATGTTATTGGAAAGGGATTTTTACTCCCTGCATTAGCTTGAAATGCAGTACTAGAAAAATCTATGTGTATTTTGTTTAGCTATACTGTTATCAGTGGGTTTGTAAAATAATGTGTTGTTTTTGCCTAGTATAAACATAGATTTTGCTTTCACAATTGCCAGTTCTTGTGAGATGCCAAATGATATGTTCGTCCCACGGTTAAGAGCTATCATAGTACAAGGGGAGTGAAGAAGTGAGGCAATACTCCTCTATGTGAATTTCAATATACTGAACCTCTACAGGCCAGACACCACTACACATCTACCAACATTGGACTGACAGCAAGTTTTTGGTTTCTGTAGACATATTGCTGTTAATTGTTATCTATTTTTTTCTAGAGCAGCTAGTTCATTATTTTACCTAGCTCATATCATCAGGTCATATAGCTTGACCTGATGTTTTCTTTATTATTACTTATACCAATTTCACTGTTTTTACCTATTTATTTCAATGACTGACACATCTAACACATAAATATATATATATTTTAAAACACAGGAAAAGTCTTCTTGATAGAACAAAACGTAAATATATTGTCATTTTAAAAAGCTGTTTTGTAGTATAAAAGGGGTTTACACACCTTGCTCTCCACTGTTAATCATATGCATGGCCATTTTTCTTGTCTCTGGAATTAAGACAAAGCGGCAGTCTAACGTGTGCGAGAGTTAATTCATAATCATCATTCATAATGTCATAGGCCACTTTCCCTCAGACTTGCATCATAGCTAAACAAACAGTGCCACTGTTTGCCGTTCTGTGTATCCTCCAATGCTAATGCAGAGAATTCCGTGACAAGTAGTTCGGAAGTAATGTGATGAGAACAAAAGAGCTAAAGAATGCAGATTCTTCTTAATTAACAGTGGAAAATACCAAAACTGTTGCATAGGGCCAGTGCAGTTTAATGTATGATGTTGGAATAAAACTAGAGTTAGAGGAATTCAGGAAACGTGCCTTTGTTTTTGTAGCCCTTTACAGGAAGTTGCACCAGTTATTGGCTGATGACGATTGAGAGAGGTACAGTTCTTTGTGTCATATTTGTACAGAGTTCTGTAGTATGGCTGCAGCTCATATAATCAGCTACAACTTGATTCACTGATGTTTAGTGGTCTAAAAGAAAATCCTAACCTGCCACGGTTATATATATATTTTTTATAGAACTAAAAACAAATTTATTAGTTCTCCTGTGAATTTTTTAAAATTCTTTTTCAAATATTTCTCAAGTATTCTTTAACCGAGATTGTTTTAACACATTTTTAAGCATATTAGTTTTGATAACAAAGTTCATTTTCCTTTCTTTTGATGATGGTGCATGATATTTCTACTAGTTGCTATCCACTAGTTACTAGTTAAGATATCAAAAGCTTAACCATATAACAATGGTTTGTTCTGTATTGTCAAGAGGGGGCTAATAATATTGACTATGGTGGTTTTTAAAGTTTTATATATATTATTCCAGCCAAACTAAAAGAAGTAAGACTGTCTCCAGAAGAAAAAATATAATAGGAAATACTGAAAAAAAAAAAAGTCAACATAGGCTCATTCTGAAAACGTAGCCCTATTCACATTTCTGAAGATCGCAAATTATGAAGCCAGATGTACATATGGCTGCATGTCATTTTTAAAACAAACACAACAGGATGGTATGACTTTTATTCTTTTATGCGCTTACCAGCTGACCGCTTACCTCTGTATGGACAGCTTTCCCGCTGTTACCAGTTTGTCCAGTTAGCTCGCCATGTACGTCAGCAGCCTTGAGATGCATAGAGAAGTTGACTACAATGATGGGATTTGAGTCTGGCGAAGAACGGTTCAAGAAAGCAGATAAGGCAAAAACAGAAGCCAGAAAAACGTGGTAAAATCAGGCGAGGGCTTTTCTTTTTCTGGATTGCTTTTGAAAACACTATAAGTTAGGTTTAGGGAAGGAGGAGGTCAGTCGATCATTCAGTCACTCAACAGCAACCTCTGGTGACTGTACGTGCGAATGGCACTCGCAAGAGAAATTTGAGATCTCAAGAAGCATACACAGCAGCCTCTGGTGGATTCACGAAAACGTAGCTTCTTAGACGTAATTGGTGCTTTCCAGAAATGTTTAGAGCGGTATTTAATCAGAATGAGTTGAAAAGTGTCCTTGATCTGTTAAACATAATTTCTGTTAAACAAAAATGTCATAGTAAGGCTAATCAATTTGTCTTCAACTGTAATTTTTGTCATTTTACATGATCTGTTAACAAAGATTGTGGTTTATAGTCAGTGTGTGAAATCAAATCTACAGCTATTATGATCAATTAGAATGTATTATTTCATAAACACACATTAATTAAAGAAATTCTTAGAAAAGCTGTATGTAATTTAATTGAGTCTGATAGCAAGCCTGCGGCGCACTCCTCTCAGATGTGGATGGAATATATGTGAAATAGAAAGGCCTCGATCCAGTCCACTGCCTAAGAAAGAGCTGAAAGCTCTGTAGTGATGGAGAACCTCTCAGAGGAGGGTCTTTATATTTACATTAAAATGATGGACTGACCATGAAAACTATGGACGCAGCATTTTAGAAGCACCTCCAGTGCTTTAGCAAACACTATTCGCTAATATATTTATATATCGTTTTTAACAGAGGTTTTATTGTTGCGTTTGATAGTGTTAATATTTTACAATACTTTATTGCACATTTTCCGTGCATTTCAGTTTTATATTCAGTTTGACTTCAGAGATGATATTGATCATTGCATAGATTAATTTCACAGATGAGCTGGCAGGATTGACTTCAGGATCATGTTTATTCAGGGGCTACAACAGGATAGATGAAACCATTGTCAAAACTAGGGCTTTGTAGTACATGCTTTTATGTCAAGCGTTCTTTCAAGCAGCCACTGAAAAGCTTTTATGCAGCAGAGTTTGCTGATGCACTAAATGTTCAATTAGAGATAAAAGCTTGTTGTCTGTTCGGAGACATATGTTTGCAGAACTATCTTTTAAGGATGTTTGCTCCTCAGATTGCTGCGTTATGATTGTTCACTGAAGAATGAGCGTGAGTGTGTTGTGTCATTGGGGGCGTATGGTGTGTATGACATGCTCCACTGAGACACAGAAGCGTTTTACACACCCTGTTAAATTTGACAGTGTACTGTGAAAGGCACATGCCTAAATGTTCTTGTCACGGCGAACGTGTCGCCACTACAATATGCAGGCCTGTTTTTGGAATGCTTACATAGTGTACATCTCTTACTTTCTACCTCCTCTGCTAATGATTGTATATGATGAATCATTTTACTGTCTTTAAATTGGAGTGTTGAGTGCTCTGGATACTCAGAAAGTCACCATGTACATTGACGCTGACGCTATAAACATTAATAAAAGTCTATTTAAAAATGCTGGTATGCATGGGACAAAAATCGGTTTCAAGGTTTACCATGTTTTGGAAAAGGTAAGGTTTTAAAAACCACTAAAATTTTCTGTTATACTGTTCCCACATTACTGTTCCTGTAATTTTTCTTATTATTTTTTTACGAGTTTTTAAGAGTTTTTTTTAAGAGTTTTTTTTTTTTTTTTTTTTTTGTGGCAACAAAAAAAGAACCCCTATATCAATTCAGGAAATACATACTGTAGACCTGAACAGTGCATTCACTTTCTTTTATATCCTAAGAAAAGAAATGTATGCAAAGATGTCTTTTCAATTTTTGAAAAAATCTGGGTTTTTGAAACAAATGAAGACAGCAGAAGTCATTAATTCATTTTAATTATTCAGCCTGACATGTTTACTCCTCCAAAATATTTAAAATGTTTCTTAAAACTAAATATATTGTGTTAAATGGGGAAAAAAATGTTGTTTTGTACCCATACATTTAAAAATTAACATATTTAGAGCAATAGTCACAATTCTGGGAAACATTTGTGATATTTGCATTCAAGGTTATCAGACCTTCAGATTCTTATACTGGTCACTGGTCAGTGCCACTGACACTAATTTCTTAGTTTGTGCCTTATGTTGACCCAAAGTGTAGTCGCACCATGTTTCAAAAACCTTGCCCATATGTTTATTGCTCTAAAAACAGGTTTTCATTATATTTACATATTCCATTGATGCAAAAATTTTAAATGACTTGCTAGAAAGGTAAAAGGTAACATCAAGGTTACAACTGTGCTAACATTCGTGAAAAACAATACTGTGAAGTAAGGCTGCATGATTAATCGAATTTTTTTTTTAATCCCACACAATCTTAATCCAGCATCTCTGCGATTCAGCCGATTATATTTTCTAGTTCAGGAGAGAAGCAAATAGGCGGTCGCACAAGTCTTTACATTGTTTTATATATGTTGCTCAGCAACATGAACCCCAAATGGTGAACTCAAAAATGTTTCACATACTGCATTTATAAGGTACAATTCAGACAAAAATGTAATTTCTGTCTTAATGTAATGATGTATTCATGGCCACGAAATCACACGTGAGCTGACACACTGCTTACTACTGAGAGGATGCATGCTTATCCACGAATGATGTCTTTTTTAGTGAACAGAACCTCCATAGGCTGTTAAAAACAGATAATAAAGTTGTAAATAACATTCAGTTTGCTGCGCAGAGCGTTCTTTTAGTAGCTGTGCAGAGGTATAATTTTTTTGTATGTTTTTTTTCTCTCTTAAAGTGACAGCATTTAAATGAGCATATCGCATTTTAGAGTAATGATTATGACAAACATTTAGTGTGTTTTTTTTCTTTTATAGCGAACACAAAGTGTTGTGCATGAAAATAAATGTTTAACAGTGTCGGTGTAACTACTGTAGCCAATATTGTGTAATTCAAGAGGAAATCTGATAATGACAAATGTCTCATTTACCAGTGAAAAGAATAATCTAATAATGTTGTCAATGACAAATGACAAGCATATGTCACAAACATAATTATTCAGCTTCAGAATTATAAGTAGTTGTATTCTGATGCAATCGCCTTACTGTGCATTAACGACCAGGACATATTAAAAGTCTGTTCAAGTCCACCATTCCAAGTCTATACAAAATAAATGCATTTTAACCAACAGTAGTAATAATAATATTATTGTTGTTTTACCATATGTTTGAAAATGAACAGTAATAATAGCAGTATCGTGTAAAAAATGTGATCTTGATTTTAAGCAAAAAAAAAAAAAAAAAAAATTGTGACTCTCCTTGTATCCTGAATCGTGCAGCCCTACTGTGAGGGACATTTTTGCCTGGCTAAGTGACCACTAACAGACCTAAAACACAACTGTTTATTTCTATAACTGCATCTATACGCCTTGAGTCCCCAGTTACCTCATTGGGGGATCTTTCTAATCATCAAATTTTCACAATCACTCTTTCAACGTACACTGTGAAGAAAAAAAAAGTGCATTGATGACAACATGCATATTACATATGTTATTTCACAGTTCTCTCACCCTAGAGGCCTCCCTTGTCTCTGTCTTATTACACCTGATGACAGTGAGATGGTTTAATGCCCTAGTTAAAACAGTGAATGACCCGTTGTAATTGAAATCAATAAAGTTTCTGCAGCAGGTCAAGCTTAGCCCCACACTTTGCGTTAAATAATATGAGTGGGCTTAGCCACACATTCTGCACTCCTGTGGGAAAGTCATCAGAATTCCTCAAATTTGGTGTATTCCCGCTGAATGTTACTCTTAGGGCTGCAGTACACACAGCAGGGGCGGGAAGTGCAGAATCAAACATGATTAATATTGGATTGCTCATTTTGTTTATCTTCCCTTTCTGTTTTTTTTTCTATTTCTCAACCGTTCTTGGATGCAGCCACAACCAGAGGTCGACTACGTTCAGGCATCCTGTGACGGGACATATCTCCTCAGAAAACACTGACTTCATTTTACAGGACCAGTAAGTGCTTCTTTTCACTTGATTTGCCCAAAATAACCTTTAGGGTGCACAATTCCTTATTTTTTTGGAGTGCTTGTTATTCATAGCAGGTTTTCTGTATGGTTAAGCATGTTTAGGAAGATCTAAAGGGGCTTTGATGATTAAATGAAGAGCTGCAAGAGTTTTGAATTGGTCTTTAACAGATGTGTGTAAGTAATGGGATATCATATATCACACTGAAATCAAATGCCTGTGCTGGAATCTTCAAGTCAGCTGAATTGTCCAGATATAATGGTAATGAGGGTCATTACTGTTATTACATTTTTCTGTGTAGGTAGTATGGGCATTGCCTAGCTTGCATCTGTGCTGATTTCAGTTGATAGTGTCTGATAGTCTGTATTCAGAGTGTTGTGGATGCTGAATTGTATTTACACCACAAACTAGGGTTGTAAATTAGGGCTGGGCGGTATATTGGGTTCTGTGGATATATCGATATTATTCCCCAATGCGATGCGGTATTATCCAATATCGTTCATATCGATATGGTTTGAGGTCACAAGTGCGCATTCTGCATGAAACAGACCACTCCAAGGAAGCATGCATGCTTCACTTGCACAAATGTGCAAAATGCGCAAATGAATGATTCACTCCATGAGTCATGATTCACTCCATGATACAAAAGATTTGTTTTAAATGAACGAATCGTTCAAGAACGACCCATCATTTTTGCTTGTGTGCACGCATGTCCATCAGTGCCTGCAGCTGTCACAGCGGTTTTATCGATCATTTCTTGTGCAATTGACAGCAAGAACGAGCATAGAAGCAGCACCTGAATATATTCAAAAGAATAAAATGGGATGAATTTATACTGCATTTCGAAAGTGAAACCACCTCATATTCACCGATTACAAGTTCAGTATTTATTACACGATGGTCTTTTCTTTAGATTAACATTATAACACATTCTGGTCTGTTATAATGACTGTTTACATTTATATGCTTAACCAGCATTTCATCACAGTAAAACAAAAAGTCAAAACAAAAGTAAAAGTGTAGGATTTTTTTTTACATGGAGTGAAAGACTTCTCTTAAGATATCTTCGATATGTGCAATGTTTAATAATTGTGCTCAATACATGTAAATGTGTAACTAAAAACATTTACAGCTGATTTAATTGTTGATTTTTAATCACACAACTGTGGTATACAGGATTACTTATAGCAACACTGTAATTGTGACATAAAAATACTGTGTGTTTCATGTTGACATTCGTTGTGGTTCTTTTCTATCCTACAATACCTTTTGTTGTGTTACTATTTAAGTGTGCTCATTTTTTGCTCTGACAATGTAGCTATGTTTTCTATGGTTCTGTTTACTTTGTTATTTGCACAACAGCACAGTAGTTCTGTCTATAGTGTTAGGCAGGAAAAAAAACTGTACTCTATTTATTTTTCAAAGATTTTGTTTATAACTTGAAGTTTTGTGCAACAGTTTTAAGCAGGAGAAAAACCTGTACTGTGTTTTATTTATCAAAGATGTTGTGCAGCTGTTTATCTGTAAACAGAGAGGGAAACCCCTGTGTTTGAATTATATTTTGCTCAAAAATGTTTTATAAAGTCTTAATAAAGGCTTTAACTCTCAAGTAACCATTTGTGGGACAATACAGAATATATCGTATACCGTGATTCCTCCTAAAAACACAGGATATGATATTTTGCCTGTATCGTCCTGCCCTAAACTGTATGTGTATTCATTAGGGCTGCACAAAATACAATGTAGTTTTTAACCACTGCAAGTGGAGTAGATGTGAATCTAATGTGAAACGTCTTGTTTATGCTGTTTCTGGTGTTACACAAATAAAACTTCAGAAGACATTATATAGATCTTGCTAAACATTGTATCATGCAGATTCGGTCCATTGTTTAGAGATTTAAATGATAAATGGTTTGTGATTCTTTTTGATGTGTTTTGACAGATCCCTGTGTGTAGGCCTTACTATCCCATGCGGCCATTATATAGAAGTTATGAGTGACAATAAAGCAACAAAACTGATGCTTGTAACATTGGTTGGCCCAGGATGTTTTCTTATAAGTGAACACAGGCAGTGACAAACTTTAAAGTACTGGACGATTTTAGTTCCTTTAATATAACTAAATACAACTTGTACATAATAGTATTGACATTGTTGTATAATAGATTGACTTACTGCTTACATTGAGTCATATTTATAGAAAAGGAACTCGTACTGACTCAACGTTCTTTCTCTGTTAGCTTGATTTTGGTGCTCCACACCCATTATAAATGTATTTAATCGGTGAACTCTTCAGCGATTCTGTTATGGATTTAAAAACTTGAATACTTCGGTTATCAAAATAAAGATACTGCAGCAGTTACTAAAAAATAGCCTAAAGACTGGCTATATTCTTTGTGGCATCACTATGTCCAAGAATGCAAATCTGAGAACAACTGGCAACAAATAAATGCCAGGATAAAACGCAAGTAAATTTTATGCATGTTTAAATGTTTTGGGATTGGGGGGATTGACCCCTCCAAATTAACCTTTGATCCCCCATGAAGGATGTCATAACTAGATGTATGGGGGTCAGCTCTTTAATAGCGAGAAATAGTTTTCTCTGATTTGTATTTTTAATGTTAATAATAAAAATAGATAATATAAATATATATTTTACCACCCCTATAGCGGTTCATACTTTTGTGAATGCATAATGGCGCCAATCAGCCTATGTGAGAAAAATATTAATTCAACAGTCTGAAACCGGTAGATGTGCACCAACGTTAGACATTGTAAGTGTTAAAAAAACACTTTTCTAGTAAAATAGCTGTTTGTATCTAGATATAACCATAAGTCAAATTAGAAACAGTTTTTATGGTTTAACCTAAAGTAACCTCTGAAATAGCTAATTAGACTTTACTGTAGGCCAGAATATAATAAATATCCCTCAAAACAGAGAAAACTTCACCCCCTATTCGTCAATGTATAATTCACACCCTGTTTATACTGTGATAGCAGGAGGTTTTAATCTTCCTAAACTGGATGCATATGAAACAAATGCAAAAATTCAAAGTGTTGATCACTGAAGTTTAATGTTTAAATTTCCAGATTTAATCATGTTGTATTCATCTACTGTTTGACGTTTCCTTGTTTGTTTTGTGTCTTCCGTGTTGTGGTTGTAAAAAGACAATTCTACGTATAAATAAACGTAATTATTGTCAAAGAAAAAAAAAAATGCCTAAGCTTAGGTCAATTTGTTGCCACAAGCACCCTCTTGCTCCGTCATTGCTGTTTAACTTCACATGACAATGACAACATGACAAATGTACTGTAGTACATACTGTATAGGAGAAACTTTTTACCAAGTACTTAAAAGAAGAGTGTACCCAGGGTATGGATTTCAGATTCAGCCTTCGTTACTGCTTTGAATCAATCAAATTACTTGTTCAGAAGGATTCTTGTTTTACTCACCGAACCACAAATGTCAAACTCACAATGAAAGAGATCCAGAGGAATGGTAATGGAATCAATAAGGAACAAAAATCATTAATTGGAATTGGAGGGTTGGTTTTGTGGGCAGACTTGTTAAAAAAAATCTATTATTATCAATAATAATGCTTAAAGTGGCTAGAATTCATAAACCCATGTTATTAGTGATACTGGGTGTGGTCAAGTGAATGACAGCCAGCAACATAGTAACAGCATAGCAATAAGTAATAATTTAGGAGACTTAGGAGACATTTATGCACAATGCGTCTTTGCAACAAAAAACGCCAAACGCAACACTCAGGAACAGATTAAAACAGTTGTTATGTGAACTTGCTGAATTAAAAAAGCCTCCAATGCTTGGAGTTGGCGTCAGAACCCAAATATCGGGTTGGCGTCAGAACCCAATGTCAGTCAATGTCCAGCCTAAAATCAACCAAATATCAACTTTTAATTATGTTACACTTTGACGTAATGTGGACATTATCACTATAACATCTATCAGATAATGGATTTTGGTCACTTTCCAACATAACCTAAAATCAACCAAATATCAACGTAATTAGATTTTTTTGGATTTATTGGACGTCAAAATAGCGCTGTCCTTAGACACTGGCTAGAGATTTAATTTTGATCACCTGACGTCATGACCTAAATCTAACCTAATATTAACGTCTTATGATGTTGTGTGCCTGCTGGCATGCCATACTCTAGCACTAAAGTAAAAAAAAAAAAAAAAAACTTTTGCTATTCAAATAAAATGTGCACCACAGCACATGTTCCTTTCCTCTTCGTCTCCATTAATTTCTGTCTTCCCATATGTCAGTAAGCTGAGCAGGGATTTCTACCTCATCGGTGGTGTGAGGGTTAAGAGAGCTCAGATTTACATGCCCCGCTGAGACAGATCTCATTCTGATACTCGCTAACGCCGGAGGAAAGAACGAGCTGAGGGCTTGCTGTTTATTTAGCATATTCTGCTGCCTGCTGAAACAAACCCAGGTGAACACCGTTGCGAAGTTCAGCGCTCCTCCTATCACTCCATGTGCTCCATATAGAGGTGGGCTCATGGATTCAGAATGTCGGGTTCTCATAGGAATATCGCACACGACCGTCAAGGCCATTTCTCATGCAGATGACGGGTAAGTAAATGTTGCTGCCAGGGTTGATTGATGCTTCTCATTAGGAGCACAGCGCGTGGAGGACCTGTGCCAAGTTCAGGCTCAGATTAACCATCATCGTGAGAAGCCAGAAGAATGATTTGAGCATCAAAGAGGGATCTAGTTATTAGTTTACCAGCCTCAAACCTCTTGTTTGTGTCCCCCGAGAGATATGGATCTTGAGCAAATGTGTTAAAGACGCAAGTTTGTCACTTGCAGCTGTGAAGAAAAAGATGCTGAGACCTTTAATGTTCTGTCGGCTCTTGAATGCCTGTGGTTTGTACAAGAGAGAGAGAGAGAGATAGTGAAGTTGCAGGACATAACTGGAATACTTACCACTACTGGGTGCTCATAAGTGCTATTTTAAGCACAAGTCCGGCCTCATTTGCTGCTCTCTGCCCATCAGCCCTGCCTTTTCATTTAGTAATCTAGCTATGGAAACTAACCTCACCCTAACAGCTGGCATAAGTGCTGATCTGTGGGAAAAAAAGCAGTGTGAAATATGTCATGACGTCAGCAGAAATATGTCAAAATTATTTATTTCAACAAGAATGCTACTGCAGGTTGCTCTACAGTAGGTGTGAGTTGGCAAATTCTAGGTCTCGAATTTTGGAGGTTATGCATTTAATGTGGCTTATTGACAGACACATGCTGTGTGAATTTGTAGCATGCTGATATTTAAGCACCTTTAATATTGCTGCTTCTCATTGAAATGGCTAAAATGTGTGCAGCGACCCCATTGGTGGTGATGTCAGTGGAAACGTTTGTGTGCAGTGATAAAAGTGCTCGGATCCCCTGGTAGTGCAGTACTATTGATCTGAATGGCTAATCTGAGCACAGTGCACATCTAAACAACACTAAGGGCATGGCGCATTGTCTGCCACAAAAGCCTTTTTGCATGTAATGTATTATTCATTGCTTTAATGACTGAACTGCAAACAATTCTTATTGGCAAGACTTGAAGTATTTAACAAACATTAGTGTTATATAATGCTTAACATCCTTTTGTCTATGTACATTCCATAAAGAAACTTCATATTGCTTTTGAGAAGTATCTTTAATACTTCTTTTTATATAAATGCACAATGTTGGTTGGTGTAGATTTAATGACTAAATAAAAATAAATATAAAATACATACTGCCTGTCCAAATAATAAAAACCTCAACAGCTGGTTTAACTAATCAAAGAGATAAGAGCATTCCTTGCTGCATGAATGATTGTTTCAGTCGGTAAGAAGTTTGAGAGTAGCTTCTCATTTCTTCAACAACCAAGCCAGATGTTAATGTGTTTTAGAAGTATCAAAGCTTTGAAATGCATCAAACAAAGAAAACGTTGAATAAATTGGGGAAAGTACTTCATTTGGGTTAAGTACTGTCCAACGCATGAAAACTGGAAGGATAGTGGGGAACCATCATCTTTGAGTAAGAAATGTGATCAAAAAAGGGTCTTGAAAGATCGAGATCTGCGATCACTCAACCATCTGATGAAGTCAAATAGTAAATTACATGTAACAGAGGCCAGCTAGAGAAGTATTATGCAGGTAAGGCGCACTCCTTTGACCTCAAAAGGTGCTTTAGCGACAATACGCTTGAGGCCATGGTCTTAAACCTCCTTGTTAGAGCAGCCGACTCCCATGCAAAGAATCACTGGTTCGATTCCAGCTCAGACCGGGTTGGGTGCAGTAGGATCAGCAAGTTACATGTCTGGGCTCATCCAGGAGGGGAATGAGGTTTAAAGAGCCCATATTATGGGTTTTTGAAAATTCCCCTCCATGTAGTGTGTAACACAGCTCTAAGTGAAGTGAAGTATCCAGCTAAGGCTTAAATCTGTAAGAATACAGTGTTTAAAACGGTTGATTCATATATAAAAGAGTCGACTCATAGTGCTTCAAACGAGTCGCCTTGATACCGACTCATTAGGTGTTTCGCCATGACGTACGAACGAAACCAAGTTATTCACGTGCACGCGCAAACCCGGGAGATTTCAAACCTGAGGCCCCGCCCTCTGACGCAGAAACCCAGACACACACACACACACCCACAAACACACGCACACCCACAAACAACACGCACACAAACATGCCGGTCGATTGAAGTCACACTGCAGATGGATATATTGAGTCTCTACCCAAAGATGAAACATCAGCATTATAACCAAGCAGTTGGAAACTTCTGGAAGCTACATGCTACAAAGAATACTTCATCTGAGTTTGTTAAAGGAAGGATCAGTAAAGAGTAACTGATGGACGTCAGGATGGGTTTCTTCCATTTCTCAAGTGTAAGTACGTGCGGTTAAAGTTGTTGCCTCGTTGACTCTAGCTTGCAAATGTATTTAGTTGTGATTTGTTACTTGTAACCGCGTGTACTGTATCAGGTTAACTGGATATTTTATCTTATCGCGTGCAAAGTCACGTTAAAAACGCGACGCGTGCTGTTTGTTTATGGAGCTCCGTGCTAGAGTTCTGCTCCCGCGATTTATTCGGAAATTTATTCCCGCGCCGCAGAAATCTGGCGCGGGGACAGCCGCGGGAATAAATTTCCGAATTAATCGCGGGAGCGGTCGGTAACGGGTTTAATTTGGGACGGGAGCGGGCTGTCTAGCAATATCACGGATATTGCTATGCGAATTAGAAAGAGAGAGTCTGCGTGGTGCTTGTGTGTGTGTTAGTGCGCACGCGCGCGTATGAGAGAGAGAGAGAGAGAGAGAGAGCGAACGAACGAACGAGCTTTGTGCTGTGTGTGTGTGTGTGTTTATACTGACAGCTTGGCTGTCTGGACTGTATACTGTGTGATTTTTTGGCGGCGGGCAGAAAACGGAGCGGGTTCTCAGGCTAAAACCTGGCGGGTGCGGGCGGAAGCGGGAGCGTTGTCATCCGGAGGTGTGTGTGTGTTTTTGTGTGTGTGTGGTATGGCGAGTACACGACTGTCTCCTTCGTTCGGTTATCCGTGGCACTATCCACTCGCCATAGTGTGGCAGCTAAACTCCACGTCTACACTATCGAGCGTGTATGAACTGTGATTACTTTTTAAATTGCTGATTAGCTATTGGCCATTTCCCTCTCTGACTGAAGGCAGTCGACCAATCGCGACAGACTGTCATCGGTCCAATCAGAGCAGATTAGCTTCGCGCTAAGGAGGGGTTTGGGAACAAATGAATCACTGGACGATTCATACAGGAGTCGCTGGGATAATTAGGTAAAAATAAATGCAGATTATAAGACCATGAAAGTGTTTTTTGACCTTGCATGCATATTAGACTGTTGTTGGAGACCCTTACAACCAGGATATGACCCTATTTCATGTATAATATGGGCTCTTTAAGGGGATGAGTGTAGTGGAGGTCAGCTAGTGAAGTGCTATGCAGGTAAACCTCACTCCTTTGACCTCAAAAGGTGCTCTAGTGACAAATGCTAGAGGCCATGGTCTTTAGCCTCCTTGTTAGAGCTACCGACTCCCATGCAAAAAATCTCCAGTTCGATCCCAGCTCATACTGAGTTGGTTGCAGAAGTAACGGTGGGTTGCAAAAACAACAGGCTACTGTATGTTCAATACTGAAATTATACTTTTTTTAAAAAGGGTTTTCTAACCTTTACTTGAGATAGGACAGTTGAGGTTACAGACAGGAAAGCATTGGGAGCAAAGAAAAGGGAAAGGTTTGGCAAAAAACCTCGAGCCGGGAATCGAAATCGGGTCACCATGAGCACCATGGTGCTTTCAGCGCACTTAACCACTAGGCTATTGCCGCCCACTTATCATTGAAATTAAGAAGAGCGACTAATTTAGTGATTTACCTAACATGCCCTACTATTCAAGCCTATGGGGCAAGTGCTGTGATGTGGGGATGCTGTAGTTAGTCAGGTTTAGGATCAGGAATGTGCCCAAAGGTTGATCTCAGCTGACTTACTTAATTTACGAAATGACCAGGTCGTTTAGTCAATAATTTCTTTTCTTCTCTGATGGCATGGACAAATTTTTAGATCACATTGGCAGGATTCGTCATGCTCAAATTGTCTCAAATCTATGGTTCTATCGTTCAATCAGTCCGTCCGTCTGTTTGGTCTGTCTGTCTGTCAACTGAAATTTTATCATGTAAATCAAGTAGACTTCTTTGTACTGATTCATGCTATGCATTATGCAACTTTAAGGTTAGTGGGTCTGAATCTTCCCCACTATGGAGCTCTGAGCAGAATGTGGTTGTTGTTTTTTCCTTTGCTGGGCTTCAGCCGGGATTTTTTTTCATCTCTCTAGTATAAAATACAGGCCCTCAGTGGCCATCCATTCAAAAGATAGTGCAGGTAAATAATATGAAAGCCTAGATAAAATACTAGTAAGTCCCAGGGTGCAAGCATACTTCAAAAATGTTGGACAGGAGCCAGTTTGTGTGGGGAAAAATGAGAAGGAGAAAGAAAGCAGTGTTGTTCCAGTCCACAGCCCTTCCCATGACAATGCTGCTGTTTTGATGTTGTAACCAGGCTACAAACACCTCCTGACTCTGTCACACAACAGGAACTCCTCACATTCCTCAGGAAAAATGCTGTTTATGGTTTTGTTGAAGAGCTGTCTGTGTGAGGCTGTGTGTCAGTTTTTGGACAGGGTTATTCTGTTTTACTGTAAGCTCCAGCACCCATGAAAAGCGTGGAGTCAGCCTGACATGTGGTTTGGAAATCTGCTTGCCTTGGTGAGATGTAGCAGCATAATCAAAAAAAAAAAAAAAAAAAAAACTTTTTTTTATTTTTTTTTAGGTTGATGACCTTGTTCAGTTGCGTCATGTTTTTATTTCTCTTTCTGGTTTACTTTGAAAAGTCAGCGCTCATTTTTTTTACTAACAAAAAACGTTACTCAGACTGAAACATGATGCATGATGCCATATATATATATATATATATATATATATATATATATATATAGCATCATGCATCATGTTTCAGTGTGTATATATATATATATATATATATATATATATATATATATATATATATATATATATATATATATATATATATATATATATATATATATATATTACTGTGAAAGTTTTATGCTAATTGGGTTATAGCGAAATATGATGCGTGTTGCAAATTGGGAATGTTTGGAAAACATGCGCAGTAACTGTAGCAAACTCTATAATTATTAACATTAATATTTATTTGTATATGGATATTAATATTATATTTTCTTTCAATATAATACAAGTAATACAGTTTTTTAATAATATTTGGTTTTTATTTAAATGAGCAATATCACACCAGTCGCAGTGCGATGTGACTGTATATCGGCACTGGTGGGAGGCTTGCGGTGCCTTAGTGTCCCACCAGTGACGATATACAGCCATATTGCACTGCTAAGATATTGCATTTATACAACAGTTCGACGGCATAACCGTGTATATAAAAAAGAAGATCAAACTCAGTCTCAAAATCCTTTTGTAAGAGGTTCATTCACATCTGCAGATAACTGTTAGAGCAGCAGGAACCGTTGACAGTTCACCAATGGCACTTTAGAGCTAGTATTTAAATGATTCTCTAGCATAATGTCTAAGGGGATGACAAAACTACATCAAGTTGCGGTCGGTCTGAAAACTGCTCCAATTGTTCCACTGTTTTTATGTTGTTAAATTGAAAAAAAAGGACTGGGTGTGTTTATTACACCCCAATATGACGGTCTATACACTATATTTACACACATGTCTGTCCAAACAGCTTGAAAAGTAGATTTTTCACCATAGGTGCCCTTTAAGATTATAAGGCATAAAATGCCATCAGTCTACATAGATTTCCCAGTATTTCTCTGTTGAAATTGGGAGATCACTATAATTAACCCAGAAAAAGCCAAAGCAACGCAATCACTACCAGAGTACCAGATTACTGTTGTGCTTATAATAAGGAAAAATGCTAAACCTATGCAAGCATTTCTTCCTTCATTCTGTTTACTGAACTAGTCTGCATTAGTGAAAACAGGAGACTCATTAGAAACAGATGACTATCTCCGGTTTTAGGACTTTAAGATAAGTCTCATCTCACGTTCAACACACAACAATTACTATGGTATAAATACAGCACTACAACATACAAAAGAGTGAGATAGACTTAGTCAAATTCCAGTTTTATAATGATTTGATCAGCTGTAGTTTGAAATTGCACTGTATTTTTCCTCCACTAAGGGCTCATTATGCGGTCTCTGTTACCATCTTGTGAATGTACAACATCAACCATCTTTGGTCATCTCAATGACCGGCTAATGGCCACCGATGTGCTGTCTATCAGAAATTATAAATACAATATACTACATTCTTGACTCAAAAAATTTCAAAAGTACATTATGTTGCCCAGCATCAGCAATATTTGTCAAACTAGTATTCTCTACTTGTCGCTGTATGTATGTTGGAGTGATACACAAGGGTGAAGAGGCTGGATGAGTGCTGTTACTGGCAGAATATCGCACGGCTATCAGCCAATCAAATTCAAGAGCCAGACAGAACTGTTGTATAAAGTGGAATATATCATATTTTTCTCCTACAGCTCTATTGTGTTATTACGCTTTTGCTAACGTTTCTTCCCTCTTATAGGGTCAATTACACCTTTATGTCTCAGGTGTGCTATTTGATGTATGAAGCCAGTGATTTAAGAGCAGTAGGTTTTTCACTTATCTGCTCTCTCAGCGTGTTCTAGATTCAACCCACTCATACATCAGCTCTCACTGTATCTATACAGTATGTGTGAGGTGTCAGAGATGGTGTGGGTTTCATACGGTTCTAAAAAGTGTCCCTGAGAGGCAGGGCTGTCAGTAAGAGAGCTTTGTGTTACAACTCAGAGTTGTTAAGACCTCTGAGTGTCTACTACCTTTTATGGACTCCATTATATGCACGAATACCAGTGATGATATTTTTGTTTTACTAACTGTAGGTCTTGCAAAGTCAGACTTTACACTGTCTGGTGCCCTTTTGCTGATGTTTATTTAAACTAGAGGTGCATGATTCTGGATACATTGAAAATCATTTCATGATTCTCCCACCATTCTGAGCAGGCAGTTAACATGCCATTTACTAGAGATTCTTAAAGTAATGTAACAGTCTATTAAAAACATTTAATTTGAGTTAATGAATGATTCAATGACTTCACTGTACTCACATCACTGATTAATGAATGACTATGTATTGTTGAATAAATTTATTCCTTGATAGAGAACAGAAGACATTATTTTTTTAAGTTTGCAGATGAAATCAAATAAAGAAATGCAATAGTTAAATTACAACATCATTTATCTTACAGAAACACTAATCTATAACAGTAACTCATTTTTAACCACTCTTCATATTTGATATAAGCATATTGTATGCAAAATGAAACTAATTATATTGTTTATATATAGTTACATATTCTATGTGTTATATATTGTTTATCAAATTATATTTTATATATAATCATATATATTATATGTTTAACAATCTTTAAAGCCCAGACCTTGGTTCTAGCTTATGTCATATGTAATTCATTTGTGCAGTTGCAGACTGAAAATCTAATTTTGGTGATGATGTGCAGCAAGAAAAACGCCATTGATATAAGATGACAGGTAAATATCTAGATATTTCACTTGGAGACCTGCCGTCTTCATCTATTATAATGCAGATTTGAATGCGCTGCTCTGACTGTTGAAAGATTTGCCAAACAAATACATAATAGAATGTTGGTGTTTGAGTTCACATTGTGATGTTTTGTTGATTAAGCATGCAGCTCCAACAATCATCATCAGAGATATTTTGAAGAATGTTAGAAACTGGACCACACTGACCTCCATTGTTGGACAAACAAATCATATTGGAGTCAATGGTTTCCAAAATAACTTTGTGTGTGTGTGTGTGTGTGTTCAACAGAAGCAAGAAACTGAATGATGTAATTGTAGGCTTTGGCTTAACTATCTTTTTAAGCAGTCTGACAAGCATAAAAACACAATATATTCTAATTTATCTGCCTAATAAATACCAGAAAATGATTTGTAGATTTAAGGACCATTTAAAAAATAACAAAGACCCTGATTGTATTTCAATGACTCAGCAAAACAGTTTATTTACTATAGAATTCTTAATTCTTAAAAAGTGAATAGATTTAATAGAGATTTAATGCTACCAGTAGACATTGCTCAGCAACACAGATGAGTTGGAAATGGAATGCGAATCGAAAGCCAGATCCAGAGCTTATACCAAGGCTGAAGAAGGAAAAACAAAAGAGATGAGAGCAGTCTAGTACAGGTATACCTTGCAAACCAGCTTGTTTCCAGGTACACTGATAAAAAACCCTCTGTATTCTTGCTTCTCTAAGTTGTGTTGAGTCAGCCGGCCAGATTGCAGAGGGATATTTCAGCCAGTGCTTGGCAGATTTGTGTACTGTATTCATCAGACAGACTATAGGCAGTTTGTGGTTGTGGAGTGGAGTCTAGCTTTGAGAGTAGTGCTGCGTCCGAAATCACCTACTACTCAGTAGGTACTACATTTGAATTCACTACTCGACCGTTAGAAAAAGTATGTTCTATACAGTATGAATGCGAATAGTATAAATGAAACTTGGACGTACTACATCGTTTTTTTGGTCATGATCATGTGGCCTGCCAGCATCAGTTGCGTCACTTCACTCCCTTTCTTGAATTCTCTCGCGAAGCAACATGCGATAGCATAATGTCCATCGGCTGCTCACTTCAGAATCTTGCTGGAAGTAGTAGGTCATCCTCGCACACTGGCTGTTTCTCAATTCCAAGAACGCAGAGAACCGACTTTGTGAAGGTCTTGCAAGGTCATCTTGGAAAAATGAACTCAGGAGACCACGAGAACAGGGAACGCATCCTCTGAGAAATGAGATGCTGCATTCTTCCTGATGGTCACATGACCTTCACGCGTTTTTAATGAAAAATTATTTAAACATTACAGCATTCAAACAACGATTTATTGTTTTTCCCCTTTTCACAATATATACTATGCAGGAAAACTTTAAAAATATATGTTGCACAATACAAATAAAACGGGTTTTATAGAATTTCAGCAAACATCCAAATCCCTTAAATGTGTTTATTTCTTTATTAATATTTTCATGGTAATGTTTATATTCACCGTTTCATTTAAGAAAACTGAAGTAAATAAAGTTATGTCTCTGAACTTTAATATTAAACCTATATTAAATGCTGCGCTTCCCACCTCCAGTCACAATGACTTCTGGGACTTCTAGAGTGAGTTTAGTGCTCAAGTCTGCATCCATGCATCCTTGAAATCAAGAACACATCACGCGTCCTTTGTTTTTGCCATCTTGAGTTTTGGAAGTGAACTTTGGCAGTTGATGATGACATTACACGAGAACACGATGACGCAAGATCGCTGAAGAGCGCATATTGAGAAACAGCCACTCTTTTTTGATTTCTATGTACTACTGGGCTCATAAACTGTTTTTAGCATACTATATAGGATGGAAGTATGCAATTTCGGACTCAGCATAGGTCTGCCCCAAGAATTTGTTTTTAATGTATGTGATGTGCGCACTCTTATAAACATAATAAAATGACATAACAACATGTTATTGCATGTTTACGGACAAAAGCAACTGTAAACACAATGAATTATAACTTCTTGGGTCCCAGTTCATTGACGGAGATTTAGAAATGTGACAGATGTTTGTGCGAACAGCACACATCTCTGGTGATTTTCACCCTAGGTTATACTTTTTTCTGCTTCCTCTGAATCTGACGCTTCTCTTTGACAGCGTTTGGAAGAAGTTTCTATTTGTTGCCTTCGGTGACAGCTCTGACAGTTTGTTTCACCCTTCTTCTGTCCTCTATTCCCCTCCTTCTTCTTCATCTCTCTGCTGGCTCACCCCCCCCAAATGTTAAATTAACATTATCTGAATTTCAATGCAGCTTTTGTTAATATGGTTCCCCTTATTACACTCAAAATTGACTTCTGCTCCTTGTTTAAGTGCTAATACTTTATTTTGATGGTCCATTTGAGTATTGAGTAGATTGTCTGCCTAATATCTGTTGATACTGCTCCTTCAGCAGACATTAAACTGACTATAAGAAACTTTACAAACAAGTACATGTCAACTTACACTAACCCTAACCCCAACCCCAACCTAACAGTCTACTTCTAATCTTATGAGAATTAGTTAGCATGTAGATGCAATGTAACTTAAATTCAACAAACTGACCATCAAAATAAAGTTTTTTTTGCAATAACTTCATTGTTTTTTGTTCAATCCACTTGAATTTGTAAAAATGAATAAGTTAATCGGTTTGTGTTTGAACAACATGAAGGAATTGTGTGGAACCCAGCATTTTTTACTGTGTAGGAAAGTAAAATAAACCGAACACTTTAAGGGCGCAGCCTGGTGTTGTGGCATTTGCATCACATCGATTGTGGATCTAGCATTTCATAAACACGGTGTTAATCATTTATTATTAAACGCTTATTTAACAAGCCGTGCTTTCAATATGACATACCTGAGTGTTTACACTGTCTTTACTGTAATCCCAGTGAAACCACTGAGTGGCGAGTGTAGTGACCGTGACCCGTCATTCTTCAGCTGCAGTGCATTCCTCCTCTCTCTCTCTCTCTCTCTCTCATCGTGTGCTCACAACCAGATGAGCTAAATACGGTATTCCACAAGCATCCTAATCGGCCACCGGTGCACTTAATATTAATCCTGTTATGACTGTGGAGAATTTAATGCTGATGGATTGAAAGTGGAAGCAGCCTGACACACAGAAGTGCAGAGGGTATGAGGAGCGTATGGATGTCTCCCAGCGATAATGCCATACTTAGGGAAGCTTTTGAAAGGGTGCAGCATCATAATGATCCTGCGTTGATGTTATTTATTAGATAGGCAGGTAGCTAGGTACGTAGATTAATGGATCAATAGTTTGGTAGATGGCATAGATATTTACATTAGATGTGGCCTACGCTATTGTTGTCTATTGGAAAGAATGCATCAAAACCATAATTTTTGTACATTTTAGTACAGGTCATCTGGAGCCCAAGATGTATACACATATATACAAATATCTATGATCCGGAGTTTTCCCGGTGGTCAGTATACAAATATATTCTTCAATGACGAAAATGATCATTTTACATCACTTTTCTACATCGATGGATAAATGACCGCACAGGCAAAGAGAGAGTATGTGTGCATGGAAGTGTATTATTCTTTCTCCCTGTTAAATTTGATCTAAACTGTGTCCGGGCAAAGAGCGAGTATTTGCATGCATGGAAGTGTAATATCCTCCCTCCCTGTTAAATTTGATGTAATCTGTGTCCTAAAACACCCCCCTCTTCTGCTTTCACTTCTCATTCTGACTAAGGGAGCGATTCGTTTGTGGGTGGATTAATGAATGAATGAATAAATAAATTGGCAGTAAGAAACTGTATATTCAATAATGCTTGTTGCACAAAAGTTCGTAACATACAAAAACGTAAAAAACAAAATCTTTGCCTTTCTCCAGTTCTGCTTTTATGCTTTGTTTTTTTTTTTTGCTTGCTTGTTACTAAACCCGTACACAGCGATAAATCCAGCACCTTCACATTGGCTTTAGTCTTGACTAGTGCGGTTGAATGACATTTGCCCTGGGAGCACTGTACAAATGTGGCGCCGCTATTGATGCACGCTCATGGTGTATGCTCATATATGTGTATATATACAGTTGAAGTCAGAATTATTAGCCCCCCTGAATTATTAGACCGCTTGTTTATTTTTTTCCCAATTTTTGTTTTACGGAGAGAAGATTTTTTCAACACATTTCTAAACATAATAGTTTTAATAAATCTTTTCTAATAACTGATTTATTTTATCTTTGCCAAGATGACAGTAAATATTATTTGACTAGATATTTTTCAAGACACTTCTATACAGCTTAAAGTGACATGTAAAGGCTTAACTAGGTTAATTGGGGTAACTAGGCAGGTTAGGGTAATTAGGCTAGTTATTGTATAACGATGGTTTGTTCTGTAGATTATCGAGAAAAAATATAGCTTAAAGGGGCTAATAATTTTGTTCCTAAAATGGTGTTTAAAAAATTAAAAATAGCTTTTATTCTAGCCGAAATAAAACAAAAAACACTTTTTCCAGAAGAAAAAATATTATCAGACATACTGTGAAAATTTCATTGCTCTGTTAAACATCATTTGGTAAATATTTAAGAAAGAATTAAAAACATTCGAAGGGGGCTAATAATTCTAACTTCAACTGTATGTGTATATACTTTATCTATGGGTAGATGGAGTAGTTATTGGGAAAGATAGGAAGTAGATAGATAGGTTGGTAGTAGGGCTGCATGATGCTGGAAAAATCAGACATTGTGATATTTCTTTTTTTTTTTTTGTAATATATATTGCAATATAAATACATTTTCACCAAATGATTTGATTAGCTCTGTTTGGAAAGAATTCATTATTTTTGATAGATATATATGGGATGATTCTGTGGGTGAGAGAATTATGCATAAAATATAACAAATTCAAAGTGTTGATATGTACAATAGAGAAAAAATGTAAATAAAATAAACTGTGGTTTTCTGGGGAGTCCAAAGTACAGAAATTGAGTTATCAAATGTAATAAAAAACTACATAATCATCATTGTTTAAATTATATTCATTCATTAATTTTTCTTCCACTTAGTCCCTGATTTATCAGGGGTCACCACAGTGGAATGAACCGCCAACTACTCTGGCATATGTTTTACACAGCGATGCCCTTCCAGCTGCCACCCAGTACTGGAAAAAAATTAAGAATTACATTATTTATAGTTTAAAAATATTTATTAAAATTACAAGTATAATACTTTCTTGTGCCTGAATACTTGAAAAGTTCACAAAATCACAGGCCTTAAAAACACATGCAGATGATAAACATTCACTCTATTATAGTTCAACTCTCTAAGGACAAATCTCATGTTTTGCACTGGTTTTGCCAAACTATAATTCAAAAAACTTTAAATAAACTATAATCAATATACTGTACATTGCACACCCTGCGTTGTGATTATTGCAGATATAAATGTTCCGATATCAATGTTGAAAGGATATATTATGCAGCCCTAGTTAGTATGCAGGTTGGTAGATATGTAGTTATGTTTATAGGTATGGATTATGTACAGTAGAAAAGTAGATGTTTGTGTTATACTAGAAGAATATATTAAAGCATAAACTGATTGATAATATAATAATAAATTGATAGCTGGAAAAATTTGGTATAAATATGGAATAAATAGACGATAGATTAATAGATGAAATATTGATATATAGATAAATAGATTCATAAATATGTCAATGAACGAGTGATTAGATCGACATAAAGATAGACAAAGTGATGACTTGATTCAGTCTGCTTTATTTTGTTGGTTTGTAAATTATTCTTGATTCCACATGGTATTATTAATGACCACACTTTGGACCTAGTATCAGTGATGACTTCTTTTATTTCTGCTCTCGCAGGGCAAATTTACGCATGTCCAAGCCACCACCAGAAGCGAGGCCTCCCAGCATGGTCAGCGAGTCCTCTGTGGCCATTTCCTCATCCCCTGCGGACGCCACCTCAGGATCCAGGGTGAGAAGCCAACCCTCATTCACTGCTGATCTGAGGCTGCTTTAATGTGTCTTGTCATGGTGCTGATTCTCAAAAACGGCAAATGTTCATGCGGAGCCCCTCTAGTGCCTGAAGGTGCCAAGCTTGCTAATTGTCTAGAGAAGCCCTTCATTCCAAGTCTTTATAAATGTGTGTGTGTATCTCATATTAAATCTTATTGAAAACTGATAATGTTTTTATATGTAATGGGAGAGAGTAAATTGGCCTCATACATTTTGCTATATTCCTCCACTTTTGATAAATGACCCCCAGCAGAAGGTGTAATAGGTTACTGATTTTTCTAGCAGCAGAGAAGCCGGACTTAATCTTCTGTGCGGGTCGACTGCATTGTGCAGAGGTCATGAGGTAATGCTGCATAGAACATCTGCAGGGGATTGAGAAATTTCCACAACGCCTCGCGCTATTTCCTGCTAATTAAATCTGAGTGTGTGTGGCACAGTTTCAGGTGCATAAGCGTTCCATATACACTTTCACTGGCCACTTTATTAGGTACATCTTTCTGGTACTGGGTTGGAGCCTATTTTACTTTCAGAGCTGTGTAGATTTGAAAAGGTGCTGGAAATAAGATTTTGCACTGACATGATAGCACAGTTCATTCATTCATTTTCTTTTCAGATTAGTCCCTTTATAAATCCAGGTTCGCCACAGCGGAATGAACCGCCAACTTATCCAGCACGTTTTTACGCAGCGGATGCCCTTTCAGCCGCAATCCATCTCTGGGAAACATTCACACACACTCATTAACACACACACTCGTACACTATGGACAATTTAGCCTACCCAATTCACCTGTACCGCATGTCTTTGGACTGTGGGGGAAACCGGAGTACCCGGAGGAAACCTACGCGAACGGAGGGAGAACATGCAAACTCCACACAGAAACGCCAACTGACCTAGCCGAGGCTCGAACCAGCAACCCAGCCACCTTCTTGCTGTGAGGCGACAACACTACCTGCTGCGCCACTGCGTCGCCGCATCACACAGTTGCTGCAGATTTTAAATAGTACAGTATATTAATAATAATGTTGTAAATGTAATTCAATGTAATCATTATTATGTGTAACCATGTTTACCATAAAACCAATTTGCATGCACAAACGGCATCTTTTTGTGAGGGCTAAACTTCATCATCATTCTTATCTTCAGGCAGTTCTTGACTCAATGGTCTCTTGTTAGCTTAGTAACAGCCCCAATGGGTCTCTTATTCTTTAGATCTCCTCTGGAAATGGGAATGCGGAGACTCAGACAATTCCCACTATCAGAGTGTGATTTTGACACTTTGAAGCTTTAATGGCCTGCCTTGACACACATCGGCTACTGTGTCTGATACTAGCCTGTCAATGACAGCACTGTGTCAGCATCATATGAGCTTTCGCAAACCAATCGATCTGCGCCAAAGGTCCCTCGCTGGGAATTAACAGGCTTTTGGTGGGCATCAGTCAATGTTCTGGATTTGTTCTTTTTGAAAGAATAGTTACCCCCCCCACCCCCCCAAAATTTATATATATAAATTATTATATATATAAATTATATTTATTATATAAAAATAATAAATATATTCCCAGAGATGGGTTGCAGCTGGAAGGGCATCTGCTGCATAAAAACATGCTGGATAAGTTAATAAATAAGTTAATAAAGGGACTAAGCCGAAAACAAAATGAATGAATGAATGAATGTATATATATTAATTAATTAATTAAATGTGAAAAAATTTTGTCATGAGTTACGCTTGTTCCCAACCTGTTTGAGTTTGAATTCTTCTTTTTGGTTGAGAGATAGATCCACACAGAATCTGCGCCTGCAAAAAACCACACATTTTTTGCTCATTATTGAATCATATGCCATTTTATATGATTTATGTACAGTGAAGATTGTGAAGTATTATTTTACTAGATGTTTTGTATAAGGTACTTCATTTGTTCATCAAACAAGTGGTTCTACTTAGTTTTGCATTTTAAATCTTAAATAAAAGTTAAAGAGTTTTTTTTTTCTTTGTGTGTTAAATTACCATACTCTAAAATTCATTCCACATAAATCTGCAGATTTTTTTTACAAAGTTTTGTGCAGAAATTGGAAAAAATGACCGCAGATTCTGTCTAACCCTACATATTAACCATCTGATCACATTATGTTTTGTAAATGGGTAAATAAGTAAAAGTGGTTTGAAATTTACATCCAGGGCCGCCAACCTGATTTGACCAAGTTGGACATGTTTATTAACATCTGTGTTGATCCTGGAACAACATTCCAGTCAGCCAATCAGAATTAAGGGATAAGTTTACCTTAAGTTTAGACTTACGTTTAGGTTTATGAACTTCTATATGGCTGTTATCCAACTATTATTTCCCTCTGATTTTGGGAATAATTTACAGTTATTGTTGGGTTCAGGGGTAGGGTATAGGGATGGATTACATTTTCGAACAAAAATGATGTTCCAAGATCAACAAAAAGTAGATGTTAATCCAGGATCACATCATATTTGGCAAAATCATGAACTGTGCCCCAGTATAGAGTATACATTTGAGGAAGTTATCATTTTCTGTTTTGTAATAATACATATATAACTTATTGTAAATGTTCTTTGAGAATGTGATATCAAATGACCAATTGAGATTTAAACTTTTAATCTCAATTAAACTTCAGCTCAACTACCGATCAGGATTAATAAAAGCAGCACACTAGGTTACTGTGAACATTGCTAAAGCTCAAACTTGATAGACTTGGTAAAGTGGCCCCAAAATGAACAAACGAAACAAGTGGATGTCTTTTTTTTTAATACCACAGAATCTGAAACCCAGTGGGAAGGTGCATTGCTTTGGCAAGCGTGACCATTCCATCAAAAGGAACCCCAATGTCCCGGTGGTGGTGAGAGGATGGCTCTACAAACAGGTGCGAGTCTCAAAAGTAGATTACAGAGTTTGATTTTGATCTAAACTAAATGGTGCTCAGATGTTAGATTACATCTTACATACAGCAGGCCTTATGACAAACTAAGACCCACAGTCACAGTAAACTGATTGATAGTTTTATTTAACATATATTAAACACATATTCTGTATAAAGGAGGAATTCATTTAAATGCAGCATACTGTATATTGGTTTGTAATAACAGATACTGCCCTGACTGTTTTTAAATAATTATGAATGGGTCATTTAAAGTTGATGATTAGCGTAACAAAACATTTGCTACTAAATGTACCTTGTTATCTTATAATGTAGTTTATTAGATTATGCATACAGTTGAAACTGATAAATACGGTGAATTGAAATGTTATACTTCATCCACCCTTAGGACAGCTCAGGCATGAGACTGTGGAAGAGGAAATGGTTTGTGTTGTCTGATTACTGCTTGTTTTATTATAAAGGTGAGTTATTGGATTCTACTTAAATTAGCTGTAATTATCTAAAACAGGTCTCTAATTTTATTGCCTCATAATCACTTTTTTCATAAGTAAATCACTCCGTTTATGTAACACATTATTATGAGTGCCTATAATAAATAAATAATAGCAGATTTATATACTAAATAGCATTAAACAGTTTTGTTTTTAACACTGTTTATGTTAAGTAATGCATTATTTTTTATATAATTTCATTGGAAAAATTGGAATATCACTTGCTTACTGCCATTTATTTCTGTTTCAGAATGAATTAATTGCATCATTTTTCATCTGTAACTAACCATTTTCAGGCTTTTTCTTATAACATCTGTCCTTTATTCACAGATAGTCGAGAGGAGACTGTTTTGGGCAGTATACCTCTGCCCAGCTATGTAATTTCTCCTGTGGGACCCGAGGATCACATCAGCCGCAAGTATGCCTTCAAGGTAAGAGCGTTATGATAATCTGCAGTTCATAATGCTACTCAGTTCCTGTGTGTAGGCTCACCTTCATTGGCTTCGCCCCTCAGGAAGTCTGTGTCATGAGGCTTATTATCGGTGTTGGTGTGTGGGCAGCTGTCAAGGAGAACTGATTAATGTGCCAGTCGTTTGGCGCTTCACTCTGCCCTCCTCTGACCACACTGATCACTAGCTGTGCTTTCTAACAAACCCGTAAAGGAATCAACTAAATATACATTTGTTAACTAATAGCATTGCATTCCCATACTTAGTTTCTAATACACTATTGGTTAAAAGTGATGTCTGGCCTTTGCTCTTTATTCAAACATATTTTTTCTATCTTAATACAGATTTTCTAATTATATAGTTGTATTTAAATGTTTTAATGGTTTCCATTTTGATAGCACAAGGAAACATGCTAGTCAAGTACAACAGAATACCATGAAACGGGGCTTTATTTTAACGATCTAGGTGCAAAGTCTAAAGTGCATGGCGCAAAAGCATTAAGGGGATCTCTGAATCCACTTTTGCTATTTTAAGGGCAGAAAAATATAGTTTGTGCCGCGGCGCATAGTCTAACAGGGTTGTGCTTATTCTCTTAATGAATTATGGTTGTTTTGAGCATAACATGCATTAAACCAATCAGAGTCTCATATCTCGTTCCCTTTAAGAGTCAGTTGCGTCACCCTATGGCACATTTGGTATTTACATGGCGGACTTTGTAAGTGGAAAAAAATGAACACTTCGCTAGCGAGAAAACAGTCAAACAGACCATCAGCATGAGGATAAAAAATGAGCCTCCTCCATTCGGCCTCTTTACTTTTTCTTTATCTCTTTACTTTTATTTTTTACTTTTTACTTTACTCCTTTACTTTCATGGAAAAGGAAAAAGTGGAAATTCTCTCCACTGAATACATCCATTAGCCTACATGTTTAATTTTGTTTGTTAACTGAAAAGATTTATTTCAAAACTATTTCTAAATTTAGTTCTAATTTCCAGCTAACTAATATAACAATAATAATGAAGTTGTTTGAGTTATATTCAAACACACGTCCTATTCTTATGCACCATATGGTGATGCATACTTCTTCAAAACTGCTTGTAGTCAATGATGCAGTCTATTCTGTTCCTCAAAATAGCAATGTGGTCCTTTGTGGACCACAAAGTCTATCGGAGTCCACAAAGTGGCACAAATGGATTTGCTATTTAAACAGCGTGGCACAAAATGTGAAAATTAGGGTTGTGCTGGTCTGAAAACAGCAACAAATCACGCAGAACACTTCTTGAAACTTATTGCGGTGGGTGTATGATTGTGCCCACAGTATGATTAGGGTGTTGACTTTTTGCGCTCTTTATTTCCCTTTTCACAAATTCTTTGCATAGTAAAATTCAATCTATATTCTGTGATTAAGCAATAGAAACACCTTAACCCAGTTAAGACTAATCCCCAATGTGTTTGTCATAATTTGATGGTTTAATTAAACTTGTAGCAAATATTGTGCAAAGGGCCCCCAGACATCACTTTTGGCTGCTGTTGCTGTTTACATTATTTTCATGGAGAGAAAAAGCCATCAGACCAGAGATATTTAATTTACTTCAAAGGGGATTATATTAAAACTGATATTTTCGATTGTATACTTTGATTGAGGGTGCCATGTTCAAAGCGTCTGTTGAGGAAATAGCTGATGTACTATATGAAAAAAATAATAGCTGATGTATGCAAACATAACCTGTGACAGTAAATTATATTTTATAGAGGACCTTTATATTGGATGTAACGTTAAATAGCCTACAGTTAAGTTAATAAACTACTTGTCAATAATTATGTAAATACTGCAGTATATACTATAATATTTAATCAATACATTTACATTAAATTACATTCATGAAATGTTGTTTTTAATCACATTGCTGACAGCAACTCATTTACAGTTGTGTGGCAGCATGCTTTAATTGTGATAAAGCACTATATTCCTTTGCCTCTTGTGACTTATTTCTTAAAGGGTTTCTTTAATGCTATTTCTGCAAGATATAATAAGTCTCAGGTGTCCCTAAAATGTCTCTGTGTAGTTTCAGCTCAGAGTACCTCGTGGATTATTTATTATATCATGCTGCAAATGGCCATTTTTAGATAACATGGCTTTTTTCACTCATTCTTTCGTTACCTCAGCAACAACAAACTTAAACTCCTGAGGCAGATGTTGCGTTATGTGCACATTAAACACTAAGGTTTTACATCGGCTATCAAATACACACCATGTTTTGTCAATAACACAGAAAAGTTCACATATACTGTAGTTGGCTGTCTTTGAATGTAAACTGTTGTGGAAGAAATTTGTATCAATATGTTAAATCTGTGCATCATTATCTTTTGGACATGGGATCCCTTCAGTTATGCCTTGGCGCATGAATTTTTTCAGTTTTGGTTATTGTCATGTGCATTTTTTAATAAGAAAAGGCAGAAAAACAGGCAATTAAGGAATTACAGAAGCACTTCTAGCTGTAATAAAAAATGACTTCCTTTTTAGTGGATATTGTTGACCATTGTAAAGCTGGGACATGCCAAGCCAACGGTTTGCTGTTGTGCAGCGTCAGGCCATCAGTTGAGCGTCTATCAGCTTAGTTTGTTTGGTGTGTTCCACATGTCGTCTCACATCATGTCAGAAGGAGTTTGCCCGATTCAGCATGTAGAATCCGTGTTGGTCGTTGGTGAAGGAGAGAGCGATCTGATTGGATGTACTTCAGAACAAAAACGGAAGTAATGAAATTAAGCAAACATGCAATTCAAGAGGCAACACAAAAAGCATTTATTAAAAATTTGCAAAAGACATAGATTATCTTACATATTTAATATAAGATATTGAAAGATATATGATCTCAAGCAAGCTCAGAACATTTGTTCTTTATTTCAAAAATGACCTTTGCTGTTTGTTCAAGCTACTTATTTAAAATAAGCTGTAACTGCACAATTCGAGTTTTATAAAAGAGTTTTTTTTTTGTTTTTTTGGGGAAAACTTAATTGTTTTATGTTCAATCCACTTAAATTCGTAAAAACAAATCCTTTAACTTAGTTCCTTCATGTTGTCCCAGCATGTTTTTAGAGTCTTGTTTTCTGTTTGTTGTTGCTCACACAATTTTTTTTTTGTTCAGTCAGTTCAAAACGCATCCGACAACACACTAGGTTTTCATCACCACTAGTTCTTGGATGTTGGCTTGGTGTGTCACAGGCTTTAACTCACAAATAGCAACATTCCACAACCAAGGAAGTTGAAAATATAAATGCATAACAGAATCACTTTACATTTGATATCAATCTCTTGTTGACTGCTGATGTCTATCAACATAATTCTGTCGTCACCGAAGCTGCTGTTTGCACACAGGAATTCACTTTGAGCTTACACACGACCCATTCATCATGTGTTCCACAGCCCTCTTCTATTTCACAAAGCGAACATTAGGAAAATCATTATAATAACCCATCTCTGAGTGAGGGCAAGCTTCCATTGAGCCTGACAGACTTGCTCCCATTTTTTTCTGTGGTCTGATGGACTATGAAATGATTTGAAAAAGCAGAATATCCCAGAAGGCTTAGAACCAATATTACATGCCATACTGGACAATCAATTCCAAATGGAGGACAACAGTTATTTTTTTCCTGAAGTTCACTGATAACTAACCTCTAACTTTAGATTTGCGCCAAGCTCTTTGCATTTTGTGTGGAATTTACCTTGGTCTCCTCCTGAAGCAAAGTGCCTTTTCTGAAGAACATTACTCCAGGCATGTTTGATCCCATTGCAGCAGCCCATTCATTTCCTTCCCTATGGATAAACGGTGCTTCGTTCAAACTCCATTACCCTGCCTGTGTTCCCCGTTGCTGGAATTTGTTTGACTGTTGTGCCGGCAGGCAGATTAATTATACATCTTCTCTATTTCTAATATCCTCCCTTGTACTTGCCCTACAGTATGTGATGTACCAGAGCAAGGTGAGAGGCCTTGTTTTCTCGTTGGCGCTCTGGGTGTTAATTAGCAGGTTGTTAGTTAGGAGATCTCCATCAGTAAAACTACCCAGCAGCTATTTGAACATCTGGCTGCTTTATTTTCATGTGAATTAAAGCCCAGGGTATGCTGTTTGTCCTGTATTTTTAATTCTAACTGACTTCTCTTAGTCAGCATTTAATTAGATTGTCTGTGTACAGTATGCACAAGTAGTTTTCGTTAGAATTTTCTGTAATATTAAGAACTTTTTAAAATAAATATTCAGTTTTTAGAAAGGTTACATTGAAATAAACACCAATTACTTTGTAAAGGAAAAAGATTAGACTTAACAATTGACTCTTGTAATAATGAACACCTGGATTATAAAACCAAAGGTCCTGGTTTTCAGTGATTCAATCACCTAAGACTCAACAAAGTATATAACAAGCACTTTATCTGAAATCAACCTTATACCCTTAAAAAGTGGACTATTTAGGGGAGCAGCCATTTCAGGTGGTGTCTGAATTCATCTGTTTGTTATGTCGTTACGTATGAAATATCATTTGAATTGAGAAAACATTTTTTTATGACCACTATTTAGCCATTTAAAACATTAAAGTAAATTTTATATAAATTATAAGTCCACTGTACGCAACTGGACTTGCTGCATCACAGACACCAATCTTTTAATAATTTCTAAAAATGTATCACTTTCTGAAATTTCCATAGAAAATGAAATTTTTTCTAAACCTCCTTTGTTTATGTTGAGATATTTCACTTTAAATAACAGGAAAATGACTTATTCTTTGCCATAAAAGTGATAATAATGAACATAAACAGGAGCCTGATAAAAATGCTCATTTTAGAGGAAATTTTTTAGATGGCATTTAGAGTTTTTTGCATCTAAACTCTTCATATAAATTTATATTGCGTAATTTTCAAAAGTAATACATTGCTTTGTAAACGTTTATTATTACCATTTTTTAAGCCTCCCCATATGGTTTGATAGAGCACTTGGAGCCGGGAGCCGCTTCGCATGACTTCAAACTTAACAAGAGTATAGTGGACATTCAGAAGTGGAGTCAATCAACCACTTAGTGCACAGCAATATCAAGTGTACAACCCACAAAAATACCCATGATGCACTGTTAGAGTTTGTGCGCTGAATGTAATCCGTAGCATATCGATATCAGTGTAGGTTTAATAAAATATTTTTATACAATAAATATATAATTGAAGTAACTTTTGTATACTGGTGTATATTTTTACTTGCATACATTTAACTTCCTGATCAGACACTTTGATAGTCATTAAACATTTAGCAAGCTGTCTATTAGTTATGTTGTTAAACCAAACTATGTTGATACCTGACACCTTGTCATAACAAGCAATGTCATGTTTGCATTTAAACGAAGAAAATGACATTGTCATAAGCACACATAAAGTCTTATTGTGAAGTTTATTTATAAACTAGTTTCAAGAGGATCACAAGCTTATGACCACGGCTGGACCCACAATAACTATCACATGATTGTCCAATCAAATGTTTCCTAAGTAACTATAACTTCCTAGGGCTTAGTGGCCACATAGGTGGACAGCACATTTTAGCTCTTAAGTGTCTATTTAAAATACTTTAAATGTTTTATAGTTTGTTACAGACATACAGTGTCAACCTGCAACTGTTTTGCAGCATACGGAATGTCCCAAACACTATCTTTAACTGTCCAAAATGGGCAAAAAATGTTGTTTTTACTCCGATAGTCAAAACATGTTCAAAAACATTTATATGTTATATATGCAGTCAGGAAAAAGTGTTTTATGTAAATTCGGACCACGAGTCCACATAAATGGACATCATTTTTTCTCTAAAAGTATATCATATCAAAAGATGATACTAAGGTTTTATTATAATTAGGTTTCAATAAGCCCAAATAGCAGAGAGAAATAAATTTTAAAAAATCATGTAAAAAATACACCTTAGGCCTTAAGAGGATAAATAACCATGTTCTTCCTAGCACAGTCATCTTTATCTTGAAAAATCCCTCCTTTCTTCCCCACTCCACCTCCTTCTTCCTTGATTGGGCAGCACGGTGGCCCAGTGGTTAGTACTGTTGCCTCACTGCAAGAACATCATTGGTTCTAATCCTTACTAGGCCAGTCAACTTTCTGTGCGGAGTTTACTTGTTCTCGTTGTGATTGCGTGGGTTCTCCCGGTTTCCCTGGTTTCCTCCCACCGGCCAACGATATGCATCATAAGTAAATTGACTAAACCATATTGACGCCACAGTCAAGTTCTTAGCCAACAGTATTTTCCCCCCATAAAGCAATTCGTCATTAGCCACAAATAAGCGGGGGAATTCTAGAGATTTACCTGAACTCAATCTGAACAGTAATTGAATCTGAACAGGGAAAGCCCAGAGCTTGAGGATCTCTGGAGCTCAGGGCTTTCTCCCAGGATAGCCTGCCAAACAAGCTTATAATCAATCATCAGCTAAGTGTGAACTCTTGAAAATATGCTAAATTCATTTTATGTTAAAATGAATCAGCACTGCAGTCCTTTAAGATTCTCATTCTTGATTTTTTTGTCATTTTAGAATACAAAAGTTGGCATTATACTCAAGAAAAGTCACATCAGACTCGATATGTGAACACGTATTTAACTAGCACAGAGCAACCAATGATACTCAGTTTCAATTGATTCATTTATTCAGCCACAGCGGTTAAATGTTTTGATGTTTAGTAATCATGTATTCCTTTTCTCTGGAGTGTTGTACTTCTGCTCTCCCAGTGGTGTAGTTCTGCTTAGCTTTGCTGCCTCTAATGCTAATTGCATTACAGCTCACCCGGCTTACAGTATTTGACGATATTTCACAACCTGGGACATTTTAATACATCTTCAAGTTCGGTTAACATTTTTCACATAGGCCGTGTTCCACCTCCCACTGTTTTTTTTTTGCACAACTCACTCTGATTCTCTCATTCCTATCGGCCTATTGCTTCCTGTTGTGACCTGCTGCATTATGGGAGCTGAACCAGTGGAAGGGCCGTCTCCTGAGTCAGCCTCTTGCATGAATAGGTATTTTAATTTCCATTCATTACTATCCGCGGATCACCACTCCATCATCATCCCGTGTATGGCATTCTCCTAGGCAGATGAAAAATGCACATAGTCCATGTGCATTGATGTGTTTCAGCATGCATGCAATTTCATTTCGCTTCCACGGGAACAGGCAATGCCAGCTTGGCGATCAAGTCGTCATATTCATCTCCCTGATGGGAATATTGGATATGGATAAATGTCCTTATGAACGTGTGAATCTCCGAGTACTGATGAGGATTGTTGCAGACTGGCATTGCTCGATTCCTCTTCTATTCCACTTCATCATTTCCATCAGTAGATTCAGTGTTGGTCATCATTCACACATTGCTCCACTCTTATTGGCTACTCGAGGTTTTCTTTTCTCATCAGTTCTGTGAATTATAATATATGAATTGTGTCTGTTGTTTAGTTGTACTTATAGTGACATTATTCTTGTAAATAAAGCACTGTTCAAAAGTTTGGGGTTAGAAATATTGTTGGAATGTGTATAAAAAAGTCTTGCTTAATACAACCACTGTTGCATTTATTTGATTAAAATACATCCAATAAGAAAAGTTTTACTGTGATTTATGATCAATTTATTGCATCATTGCTAAATAAAAGCTTTACATAAAAATGTAAATCGTTTTGAACAAAGAAACGAATTAACAAAACAAAACAAAAAGGACTAGCCCCAAACATTTTGTACAGTATTAAAACACATCTAAATTGCTATTATGCACTGTTTATGTTTGTGTATAACTAATTGTCAGATTGTGGCAAAATAATTAGTCATAAAGTTGGAATTTACCGTAAATATACACTCACCGGCCACTTTATTAGGTACACGTTACTAGTACCAGGTTGGACACTTTTTTTTCTAACTTTCAGAACTGCCTTAATGCTTCATGGCTTAGATTTAACAAGGTACTGGAAATATTCCTTTTAGTCCATATTGACATGATTGAATCCTGCAGTTGCTGCAGATTTGTCAGCTGAGCATCCATGATGCGAATCTCCCATTCCACCACATCCCAAAGGTGCTCTATTGGATTGAGATCTGGTGACTATGGAGGCCATTTGAGTACAGTGAACTCATTGTCATGTTCAAGAAACTAGTTTGAGATGATTCGTGCTTTATGAGATGGTGCATTATCCTGCTGGAAGTAGCCATCAGAAGATGAATACACTGTGGTTTAAAAGGGACAGGTCAGCAACAATACTCAGGTAGGCTGTGGCATTGACACGTTGCTCAGTTGGTACTAATGGGCCCAAAGTGTGCCAAGAAAATGTCCCCCACACCATTACATCACCACAACCAGCCTGAACTGTTGATACAAGGCAGGATGGTTTCATGCTTTCATGCAGTAGACACCAAATTCTGACCCTACCATCTGAATGTTGCAGCAGAAATCGAGACTCATTAGATCAGGCAACGTTTGTATAATTTTCTGTTGTCCAATTTGATGAGCCTATGTGAAATTGTAGCCTCAGTTTCCTGTTCTTAGCTAACAGGGGTGGCAGGTGTACCTAATAAAGTGGCCGTTGAGTGTATGTATTGGGTATTGAGTGATTCAACTTATTTAAACTTAATTATCAATCATCAAATAATTATGATATGTCATATATTCATTTCCATTATAATCAATGTTACTGAATATTTACATAATTTATAGCATACATTTAAGAACCAAACTTTCAGCAAACAAATCGTTTTTACATAATTTATTTATGTTACTTTGCACATATGCTATATATATATATATATATATATATATATATATATATATATATATATATATATATATATATATATATATATATATATATATATATATGAACACATTTTTTTTACTGTAGTTCTGAAACAGTTATGTAAGTTCAGTTTTATGTGCTAAACTACTGTTTTAAATCATTTTTACAACCTGCAGGGTATAGATATTGCGTTGTAAATAACACAGTATATTCCTTTAACCTCTAAAGTGGTTGAGTGATTGGAGCAAATTTCTCAGATTAATTACTGCATATCCCTCTTAGAGGGATAACCCTGAATGAAAGCCCAAGACTAGATGAGTAATCTGAGGTCATTAACTTCCTAAAGACAGCGATGTGAGAAGAATATATATCAGCAGACATGCTTTCCTGTAGTTGATGATACTTGATGGGTAAAAGCAGGCACCAAAATCCCTAGCTCAGGTTTTGTCTCCCATTTCACAGTGATACATGTTTACAGTTATTTAACTTCATTCTCCTTTATGATTTCTCATACTTTGTGCATTCTGTTTTGAATGGTTAGTTTATTTATTTGTACATATAAATGTGTGTGTATGTAAGTGATTCTGCTATTAAGCTATAGGTTAAAGTGTCTCTACAGCCTAACTCAGGGGTGCCCAAACTTGGTCCTGGAGGGCTGGTGTTCTGCAGCGTTTAGCCTGTAAGAGCTTGATTAGCTGGTTTAGGTCTATCTATTTGGGGTTGGAGCTAAACTTTGCTGGACTCCAGCCCTCCAGGACTGAGTTTGGACATCCCTTGATCACTAAAGCAGATTTCATAAAACATAAAAATAGTTTCAGAGTGCACATTGGTTCTCAAGTCGTGTTTTTTGCAGGCTGTTTTATAGTTTTTAATATAGTTTATTTTTTAATTTTTTACTGAAGTTCTATTTTAATCTGTTATTTTTAAATTCATGCAGGCACACAAATTTAAAAGTTAAAGATAATCCTTTGTGCTAATTTGTAATAATTTGCTTTAGCGATGCACAAACTTTTTGCTAGCTAGTGAAAATGGAAGAGCATCTGTTTTCAGCCGTCTTTCTCTTTTCTCTAGCCAGCGAAATTTGACAAAAAAAAAAATGCTTGACTGCATTGCATTATCTAACAGTGTTCAGTGCTCTGGTTTAGTAGTGTATAGCGTAGTGTGTACTGTGAAGCGGCTTTCACACTGGACACAGAAAGCTCTGCACAATGTAACCCCTTCATTTCAATGGCTTTGCACCACACTGTAAAAAAATTCTCACATAGATTTTTTTGTCTTGTTTTTATTCAAATATCTAAAAATTCTTAAATTAAGAAGCATTTTCTAGACAAGCAAACATTGTTGTGTAAAAGAAAAAACAAAATTATTTTGCTTTCCACACTGGCAGATTATTTTGCTTGTTTTCAATAAAAATCTCGTCATTTTGGTATAATATTTCTTAAAACAAGATAATAGTTTTTGCTTGTGCAATCCAAGGCTTACTTTTGACTAGCTCAGATTTACATGCTGTGGATTTTGAACTCATGTACTTGTACAGTACATCTATGCATGAACCACACAAGGACAGGACATGCAATAGCCTATAATGTTCATGCAGCTTCCAATATTTTAAATAGCGCTACTGTACTATCATGGCAATGCTAGTAAAAATGTCAAATTGTCATTTTGCTTGATTACTTGTTCACTCGTCAAATGCTTTGATAATAATAGCTGCATAGACCTATTTATATATCTACGTTGTAAAAAAAGTTATATTTTAATTTTACATAGACCAAGATAAAATGAATCCTACTGTTGTTATGATCTTTTAATTGTAATATTTAATATGTCCATCTTTTGCAGCAGTACTTCTGCTTGATCTCCTTCAATAGCAAATCCCCTGGCATTATATAAATATGTCCTGAGAACTTCAGCTCCAATGTTCTGCATGCCTGACAATGATTGCACAAGTAATTTGGCTTCTTCTGTGTAGTAACATTTTTGTGTGACATTGATGGTGAAATAGGCCTTGGTCGTTTTTTAGTAAAATGACCTTAAAAAGAACATAATGATGACTTTGTCGATATTTCAGCATGTTGTAAAAGCCAGTTCAACAAAACAACTAATACCTAAATAAAATAAATTACATCAAGTGTTCTAATCAATTTTTTTCAGTCCAATTTTATACTACTGTCAATAAAACATATTATTTATTAGCTTGTGTTTTTTTTTTTATTTTTAATTTCATTTTTTCTTTTTAAGTTGCTGTATAAAGTAAAGTCTTATAAAATGATTTTTAAATTTTTAATAATTTTACGAAGCATTTTTATTTTTGGTTTTCGGCCAAGTCCATCTAAAATCTTTAGTTTCGACCCATTTCATTTTGGCTTATCCATACTTTAAAGCATTTACAGGTATTCAACCACAAGATGCAAACTATTTTCTAAGAAAAGTGTGTCCTAAACACATTAAACAACACCTTTTCTGGCAATAGTGCAAGCCATGTAACCTTATGATTTAGTTCTTTAGTTAGATTAACCGCTTCAAATAATGCATGTCTTGTGTTTGTCAACTTTTATTGAGCCCTTTTCTGGCAAAAGAGTAGTTTTTCTCCTTCATTATTTACAAAATGCATCTAATGAAGAGTAACTAGTGAGTGTGTATATAAAATATATTGTCACACATCCCCACTCACTGGAAAGTTCTGCACATTCAGTGACTAAAGCAATAATGCATTCATTCTATAGGCATGTATACACTGTAAAACCCAAAAGGTTAAGGGAACTCAAACCATTTGAGGAATCTGATTGCAACAAACCATTTAAGTTTAAAAACTTATCCATATGAGTACTGTGAACTTAATCAATTTAAGTTGATGTAATGAGGTATTTAATTAACTCACTACCTTCAACAACAGTTCAAAACTCTTTTCAAATGAGTAGAATTAACTTTCAGTCAATTCTGCGCTCATTTCATTTGAAGTTAACTGTTGGGTTTTAGTGTACTAAACTGAATTATGTGTGCTGAAAATGTTATTTATGAACATGTGTATGTTCAAAGAACACATAGTTTGTTTAGCCAATCTCCCAATCATATTGAGTGCTTTTCAAATGACCACACACACACCATATACACTCATCTGTCAACACATTTGTGATATCAAGACAAAACAGCTAGAGAGTCAGGTAACATAAAGACTTCAGGAGCAGATCTATTAGATATTGCAGGGTCTGCGTTAGCCATTAGCCTGTGACAGGTGGGATAATAGACTCCTGGAGAGGCTCCTGAAGAGATGTGCCGAGAGCAGAGATGCAGCTGTCCAATTGTGAATTAAGAGACGCCATTGATGTAGCCCAGAGGCCGCTGCATTGACTTTCTGCAGAACGAGTCAATGTAACCAGATGTAAGCTCTGTGTGTGTGTGTGTGTGTGTGTTGGAGATGTGAAGGTGGGAAGGACGGTCTGCTGCCTGTCTGAATGGGTCTGGGGTGGGCCTTGGAAAAGCGCTGAGCTGGACTGTGTTCGTAAGCGTTTCGATGCGTGAGCGCTGGCCGGACCCCCGTCAGAGAGATTAGACCAACAGTTGCATTTTGGCAGTAGCAGATTAACAGAACAGAAGGTGCATGGAGCTAGTTTAGCTGGGGGCCCTGTTAAACCCAGCATTAAACAGAGTTAGAGATTTAACAGCTTTATGTAAGTATTTGTGCGCATCTCTAGTGTTGTTTATTGTAAAATACTGTACAGTTGTTCCAAAATGTATTTGTAGACTTGTGTGTACAATTATAGATGCAAAAAGGCGAGAAGGCTTGATTACTTATAGTAAAAACTTAAATGAATCGCAGTAAATGCAGGAAAATGTAGTATTATGTAAGAAAAAAGCTTTTTTGCAGCAGTGGTTTGCAAAGTAGTTTATTGGTTTATCATTTGTTTACTGTGCACTGAGGGTTGGAGTCAGATATTTGGTGTTATTTTTCTGACAATAATTCATTTTTTTCTATAGAAGCTCTTTTTAAAATCTTTAAAATATCAGGCAACTATTTCTTTATTATCAATTCTAAAAGCTAAAAATTCTTACTTTATTTTTTATAAATAGTGACTTTAATTGTTATAGTTTGTGACTTCATATCTTATAGTTTATAGATTGTGACAATTACTATAAAATTATTTGTGACAGAAAGATTTTTTGTATTAATTAAATTATTATTGTTTGTAGTTTGAATTTGTACTTTTTTTTGTATAGGCTTTTTTACATCTGGCAAATGGACCACCAATGAAAACTAGTCTTTTGGCTAATTTGGGTACAATTACGTTCTTGGGAAATGTTGATTAATGTACACTTTCGCTTGTTGAAAAAAATAAGTAAAAGTAAAAATAGATTATTTTATCAAGCAAAGATGCATTCATCAACATTAATGTTGTATGTAAGTTTTTGACTCTTCCATAGCATAAAAATACCATAAAATGTTTGCAGACATTTAGGAAACATGCTAAGTGAACATTCTTGTTTATCTGAAAAGCAATACTAAGTTTGCTGCTGCTTTCAGTAGTATGGCAATAAATGTCATGTTAAATAGCATTCAAACTCACATTACTACCATTTAACACTGAATAAAGCACATGAGGTGTAACTTAGGTGATCATTATTCATCTTGTTGTTCACCTGTGAGAAATAGAAGCCGTTTCTAAAATAAACATTTCAGGTGTTGGTTAGGACAAAAACTCCTTTTAGTATGGAAAGTATTCTTTCTATTACTTGCTTTTAGTTATAAAACAGTTAAAATCAGCCTTTAGGCTTGATAGTCAGCCACACACACGTCAGTCTGGCAACCTGCACTTGCATGGACTCGTCAGAGGAAAAGCCAAGTGAAAATGTGTATTGATCCAGGGGTGCAATACCTAGTTCAACCAATGGGTGTCAAACTTACATACTGCACCTTTAACTAAGGGACAAAATACATTTATTTATACTTTAAAAATCTAAATAAATAAGAGAGAAATTATGTGCAGAATGTTTCTTACGTACCAAAATCAGCGTATCAGAATGATTTCTAATGGCTCATGTGACATTGGTGTAACTTAGCTTTGCTATGTCAGGCATACATTACATTTAAAAAATGTATCGAAACAAAAAGCTACTGTATTAAAAGTTATTTCTATTGTTAATTTTTAAAATGTATTCTGTAGCATAATTGTCCTCCATATTCTAAGCATAGTCTTTATAACATTTACTTTTCAATAAAGGTCTCAAATGTTTATTACACTAGTGCAAATTATTAGACAGATGTGCATGCTAATAATTGTAGCAATCATAATGCAATTATCATTGGGTTGTAATCCTCTTACAGATCCTTCTTTCTGTTCTGATCAACAAAGTAAACAGATCAGTTCAGCATGACTCCTGAGCTTTGCTACAGTGATGGGGGTGTTGTCACAGCAGTCCCGGGGCCCACTAGTCCAGGGCCTCAATTTGCACGTGCAGCCTTTATGCATGATCACAGCTGATGGTCCCCCCTCCTCTGTCTCTCTCCCTCAGGCCTGCCACACGGGAATGCGCTCCTACATTTACAATAAGAATTCTCTGATTGGCTCGCAGGCCGAGCACTGTGGCATGAGGACTTACTTCTTCAGCGCCGACACACAAGAGGACATGAATGGCTGGATCCGGGCCATGAACCAGGCTGCGCTGATGCAGAGCCATGGCATGAAGAGGTCAGTCACCTCCCGCTGCTGCTGCAAATCTTCTCTCACGACTGGTGTCTAGAAACAAGATCAGTATCTAAGAAGCCATTCTGTGTCTAAGAGAGATTATGTTGAATACAAAAGAATGCTAGCACAGAGAAATAATAATGTTGTTATTGCCTTAAGAAGGTCTTTTTTTGTTAATTTTTTATTATTATTTCAGCTAATGAGTCATTAAAAACATTGGCAGCAAATCAGAATCTATCCTGCTTTACAACCATGGACATTTAAATGAATAGTTTAATAAATGTAGAGTCTTGACCAAGTTTCTTCAAATGACAAGTACCAAAGAAGGTCTGCACATTCGTTTGTAAGAGAGCATGGTTATTACCTGAAAAGTTTGACATATACAACAAAATAAGAGATGCATTTTAAGATTTTGCATAATGTATATCCTACAAATTTCTAAATTGCTAATTATTTTTGAAATATCTAGGGCCCTATCATATGCACAGCGCAATATGGTGCAAGACATGTTAAGTGCGATTTCTTGCTATTTTCTGACCAGTGCAACTCTAATTTTCATGTTTTGCACCACTATGTTTAAATAGCTAATCCATTTGTGCTGCTTTGTGGACTCATGGGGGTGTTGGTCTAAAATAGAGATGTGTTAAAACGCATTGTTGGCGCGTTGCTACATTCACCATCTAAAAGCAGGTCTAAAGTCCAGCGCAGAGTGCATTAGTTGTGCGCCTATGTGAGTTCAAACACTTACACATTGCTTAATACACACAGGATTTACAGCAATACACAAATATCTTTACATAACAAAAAAATTAAAGGATTAAAATGTTAGAAAAATTATTAATTTCTACATATGTATAAAAACCACTTCCTCTATGTCTTTTTTATGCCTCCATGCTTTTTTTTAGTTCATTCATGGCAATTTGCATTTGTATGATGTTGTAATTATTTGCAGTATTATTTATTAAATGCATATTTACATATATTTGGACGTGTGTTTCGATGTAACTCAGTGTTTTGACCACACTACATTATTATTGTTCATTTATTAGTTTCCTGGAAATTAGAGCTGAATTTAGAAATAGTTTTAAAACAAATCTTTGCACTTTACAAAGTAAATAAAATATGTAGGCCAATGAATGTCTTCAGTGGAGTGTGTACCACACCGTTTCCTTATCCATGAAAGTAAAGGAGTAAGGAGTACAAATAAAGAGAAAGAGAAAGTAAAGAGGCCGAATGAAGGAGGCTCATTCTTTATCCTCATACAGACAGTCTGTTTCCTGGCTAGTAGAGCGTTCAGTTTTTCCCATTACTGTAAAAAGTCCGCCATGTAAATAGCAAATACGCCATGGCGCAGTGCAATTGACTTTTAAAGGGAATGTGAGATGAAACTCTGATTGCTTTATTGCACTTTATGCTCAAAACACACCTATAAATCATTAAGAGAATAAGCACAACCCTGTTAAACCATGTGTCATGGCACAAACCATATTTCTTCGTCCTTAAACTAGAAAAAGTGCATTTGGACATGCTCTTTGTGCTTTTGCGCCATTTGCTTTAGACTTTGTGCCTAGATCTTTAGAATAGCGATCCTAATTTGTATTACTTTTAGCAATATACATAAAGAAAATTTATTTCAGTTATTTTAGAATTGCACTCACATTCAATTTCTTTGGGATAACATATGTTTTTGTTTATAGTCATTTTATAGTTCCCAAGAAATCAAAACTAAACATATGATATTGTTAGCTCAAATTGCTAGTTTTATGGTGAACAGATTATCTGTGGATTTTGTTAAGAAAAAAAGTTTACCCTTTTAATCTTTAATTGAAGTCTGAAAATGCACTTTCTGTTTTTTTTTCAGTAGTGAAAATAGTGAAAATAGAAATAGAAATGGTGATCAGGAGGAATCTGTTAGGTTGTAATAACTCTCCCTAAACACTTTTTCAGATCTTTCTGGATGAAATGCCTACTTTACCACATCCATTCAGCTCTCAGTAGAAGAAAACAAGCCACGCCCACTGTTTTGTCATTTAGTATTACGTTGTTCACGTCACAATATGAAAAAATAGTTGTTGGTTCTTCTGGTTCATGTGTACGTAAATTTCTCTATTCATGATATTTCTGTACTTTTTTGGTAATGATCATGCTCTCAATCTTACTGTTTTTGTTATACTGTAAATTATTTATACAAAAAAAAAAGTTCCTAACGACAATACCTAGATTTAATGCCTTCCTTGTTGAAATTTTATTCAATGTTACATTTCGTAAGCTTATTATTAATTATAATAATAATACGTTACTTAAAGCTTATGATAATTTTTTTTTCTTAATCTTAATGATTGAGGCTTTGTAAAGATTTTCTTTCCTCTTTCTCTCTTTCCTAATGTTTGTTATTGTATTTTCTATTTAATGCGGTGATGTTATTTTTTGTACTCTGTTACAAAAAAAGGTGTGCACTCAATAATTTATTATTTGAACAACTAGAGAAAAATAAATAAAACATTGCACTAGGACATTTTGATCCTTATGGTCAAAATGTTTGTCTATCTTTTCCCCTGTTGTTCATTTAATAAATTATCATCAAGTCAAGTCAAGCTCAACATTCGAAGCAATAGTTAACCTAATAAAGAAAAAAGTGTCACTATTTACTCAAGTGGTTCCAAACATTTATGAGTTTTTTTATGTTGAGCTCAAAAGAAGACATTTTGAAGAATGTAAGGAACACACATATATAGCCCTTGATATCAATAGTTAATGGAAAAAATAAATAAAATTACTCAAACAGGTTTGGAACAAGTGTAAGATAATTAAGTGATTATTGACTTTAAAGTTGAAGCACCGCACCGTGTCTTTTAAAATTCTAAACATTGTTTTCTGTAGGTGTATGATGGCTGTTCACGTTGCTTAGCAATGTATAGAGA